>NC_142013.1:81291993-81594074 GCF_049901735.1 Notechis scutatus | reverse complement strand
TCTGTAGGAAATAGCCCTACAGGTCTACAAACCATCCACATGACAGTCTAAACAAATCTCTTCTGTACTGCTGCTAAGAAATCTGCAAAGATGTGTCCAACAGAGATCACTGGGAGATGAAGGATTTCTTTACAAGATCTGTAAGGAAGACATATATGCATCCAAGAATGCGGAAACTCTCCTACATTACTTCTCATGCATTTTCTTACATCATTTAATACTGCATTCAAATAAATAATATAAGTTCTCACTAGCATTTGACATGAACATTAAAATGTGAATTTGTTGAAAAAAAATTACAAGAAACAACTCAGAAAAAACACCGAAAAAGGTAATTAAACAGTTAATAGTTCATTATAGTCTTAGACCAGAGTACGGGAAGGAATATAAACCATAAAAGTAAATGAAATAAAATAGCTTAAACACAAATTTACATCGACTCCAATCTCACAAAAGCACATAGTATTTTGCTAAAAATAATTTTTTTTTACTGTATATATTACAGATGGGCTGGCGGATTTTTTTTTAAATTAAAGGCTGAATTAACCTTTACTGAGAATCATAATAAAACACTGAACTGGTTCAACCTGCCTAGATTTACAATAGACTGGATGGTGACAATATTTGCCCAATGAAGACCATTAAATTGGGTTGTGGAAAATGCCCAGGGATATTTAAAGTAAGCATTGAATGAGAATATCTCTGCAAATCTCTTGTGGATTGGTAAATCATTTTGAAATTTAATGCCCTCCATTCACGGATTGGTAATTTCCTTAACTTCTTCATGAGCATGCCATAGGATGAGACAGTGAATGTTAGCATGAGTAGGGGAGCAGGAAAACCATTGTAAAAGAATATGAATTTTACATCAAAACAGATATTACAGCAAAACTACGTCATAAATTTGTTTCACTATTTCTTGCAAGCAATTTAACTTTGTAAAAAGGGAGGGGGGAATAAACGCAACAATTAACTAGATGAGAAACAAAGCTGTATGCCTGGTGGGAATTGAAACTTCGTTTTATTGTTTTTTTACACAAACCAATCAACTGAAAGCACAGAAATCGAACAGAGCAACAGCTCTTAAGACTTGTATACCCTTCCATAGGGCTTTACAGCATTCTTTGAGTTGGGTTTACAAATGTCAGGACATTTCCCCCAACAACAATCCGTGTCCTCATTTTACCGACCTTGGAAGGATGAGTCAATCTTGAGCCAGTCAGGATCCAACTTCTGTGGGCAGAGTTAGCCCACAATATTGCATTCTGATCACTGCATCACTACGGTTCATATATTCCATTCATTCATTCATATATACATACACACACACACATATATATATATACATACATACATACGCGCGCGCGTGTGTGTGTGTGTGTAACAAACTATTCTAAAAATACGAGTTCCAGGTAAAACTGTGAAGAGACAGACACCCCGATCTCTGGATTAGGGAGGAAACTAGAGAGAATGCTGTCAGTCATGCGCACAACGGTTGCTTAATGTTTGATAAAGGCACATATCTCCTTAATGGTAGCTTTACACTGACGATGTTTGATAGATAGATAGATAGATAGATAGATAGATAGATAGATAGATAGATAGATAAATGAATGATGCATTATGCATTGGTGGCAGACAATCTTCCTGTGTACCGTACATATCCTTTAAGAACGTGTTCATATTAATGTTTGTTGCGTTTTTGACTGATTCAAGGGAAACGCGCAGAAAAACCCAGCTTCTTGGCATTTAATTGCACGCGCAGTTCCAGGGGCGCGAGGCTAAACCCGTGTACTTGCTTGGTCAGCAGCAGTAGGTAGTTTGGGTCCAGGCGCGCGTGTAAGAAAACAAACCCGGCGGGGCTCGCTCGTGATCGCCAGAGACCCCCGGCAGGCGCCGCCGCCGCCTCCGTTTTGCTGCAGAAAATCACGCAAGCGCCCCGGCCGAAGCCAAGGCAGGACATGAATGACCCAGCAGGATATTCTGAGCCGCGCTACGGCTGCGTGTATCTGGACCCGCCTCGTCTATATATAGCGCTCCTCTCCGTCTACTAGCAGGGCTATCCCTGTTCTCCCCCCCCCCCCACCCCCGCCGCTTCCTTTTCTATTGGTGAGCTTGGGAGAGCGGCGCCGCCGCTACAGAGCCAGAGCTTAGAAACTTCCGCCGTCCTCCTTTAGGGGGCGCTGAAACTCGGCCCTTCCAGCCTATGGAGAGTCCGCAACCCGCAGCACGAGAGAAAGAGGCGGGGGAGGGGGAGGGTCAGGGAAAGAGGACGAGAAGCCGAAAGGAAAGGGAGGGGGCGGGAATGTTTTTTTTCCCTTTCCCCAGACGTCACGTGACGTTCGGAGGCCGTTTTTTTTTTTTTCCTTCGGGACTTCTCGGCCGCGGCGGAGAGGAAGACTGCGTCCGTTTACCGTCGCGCGACTCCTCGGTGCCTCTCGCCACCAGGGGGCGCCGCCTGAGGGCAGGAAGGACCTGGCGGCGCGAGCGAGCGAGTGAGCGAGCGTCGCCGGTCGTCGGAAAAGGAGGGAGAGGCGGGCAGGAGCGGTTGATGGCGCGACACTTTTTGCGCGCCGTGCGTGACGCTGCGTTCTGAGGGAAAGGGAAGGTCGGAGGAAGAGGCGGCGGGGCTGGCGGGGGGGAGACAGAGAGAGAGAGAGAGAGAGAGGGAGAAACCAGAAGCTGCGAAGGCGGCCGAGGAAGAAGCAGCACGAGCGGCG
This sequence comes from Notechis scutatus, assembly GCF_049901735.1. Lineage (NCBI taxonomy): Eukaryota > Metazoa > Chordata > Lepidosauria > Squamata > Elapidae > Notechis > Notechis scutatus. The sequence continues at coordinate 81,591,354 of NC_142013.1, read as the reverse complement.
GACGCGGAGAAGGGGACGCGATGTGAAAAAGCCTGCGGAGCCCGGCGGGGGGGTGGGGCGGGCAAGACGGCGCTGCCGCCTGCAGCGGGACGAGAGGTGAGAGAGCGGCGCCGACTCCTTTCAACTCCCTCCCGCGCGGTCCAGCCAGTCGCTCCCCGGGGAGGCCCGCGGCAGTTCCGGCCCGAAGCGGCTCTCCCGTTTGGCGCACAGTTTCTGTCAGGGCAGCGGCTTAAATCACCAACTGCGCCCGGGGTCAAGCAGTTGTTGCTCGCGCCCGCCGGCGACAGGTTGTATCGTTTCGGCGCCAATCACCCGGGCCGCTCCAGATACAAGACCCAGCGCTCCCTCAGCGGGACATGAACCCAGTTGCTCGAGGCGGCCGCGGCAGAAGGCACTGCGGACCCGTGCGGAGAGGGGGGGTGCCTCTCCCCGCCGTTAGCTTTGGGTGACAGTGCGTGCCAAGCCCCCAGTTCTCGAACCCGTGGCGCTGCCTGTAGCTTTCTTCCCCTCGCTGTCCCCAGCTGTCTGCTTTTTGCTACTATTATTCATCGTCATTATGAATTATAGGCGACGGGCACTTCGGTTTTGCTTTCCGGGCGCCAAGAAAGGAAGTGAAGCTGTTCGGTTTTTTTAATGAGGCTGAGGGAAATTTCGTATTGGCTAGAGGCGGGAGGTTTTGTGAGACCACCGCAAAAATAAGCGCCAGGCTCAGAATAAAAAAGGCTGGAGGGAATTGACAAGACTTTTAGACCAAATTGGTGGAAGTTAAATCACAGGATTTAAATGCTTTTAAAAAAATCTTTTTTTTTTAAAGCCAGAATTCTTTAAAGGTTGCTTTAGCAGATTCTTCTTCGCAGGATGTCATTTTGTGTATAATAAGAGCCATCCAGTTGGCATATAAGAAACCCCTTAATACTATAAGTGAAGGAAAAATTGTTCCCGCTAATTACGTTTGTCAAAAGATTAAGAACAAAAAGGTGAAACCAATTTCTCAGAACATCTCTTTATTCTGTGGCTTTGGAATAATTTTAAGTGATGATAATTAACAGGAATAGTGTTTGGAGAATTTACATGACATATTTCCTGTTCTTTTCCATAATCCTGTAATCTATTAATTTAATGAACAGTTTGGGACTTTATTAGTGCAGGCAAGTCAGCATTAAGATAGTTTCTTAAAGGAAACTTTAAACAATTTGAAATAATTGCAGAAGATTTTGAAACACTTAACCACCACAATTGAGCCCAGAATTTATGTTGCTAAGTGAGAAATTTGTTAAGTGAGTTTGTCCCATTTTACAACTTTTCTTGCCACATTTGTTAAGTTTAAAGTGAATCACTGCAGTTGTTAAATTAATAACATGGTTGTTAAGTGAATCTGACTTTGCCTGTCACAAAAGATGGTCACATGACCCCGAGACACTGCAACCATCATGAATATGAGTCAGTTGCCAAATATCTGAATTTTGATTTTGTAAATATGAACCAGTTGTCAAGCATTTCAGTGTAAATCATGTGACCATGGGGATGTTGCAAACAGTCATAAGTGGAAAAATAGTCATGTCACTTTTTTCACTCACCAAACAAACTGTTGTATAAATATATAGAACTACCTATATATTTAATGTTTATTGTAAGCATATCTAAGCACATTGGAAATATTTTCTATGTTCCTCTGTATAACTATTTCCTGAGAAATCTTGATACATTTATTCAGCAGTCCAATAAAGAACTTCATAGTAAAATTCTTTGGATTATCAAATTAATCTGTGCTAATTCAAGAAGGAAGACTCCATTCACTCAATTGTGCATTAATTTCCAAGCATATAGGGGAATAGCAATGATAACCACTGGACCAAACTGGATATAGGCAGGTTCTTTAAAATTAAATGTTGTTAGAGGGTTTTGCTTATCATTGCTACTCCCCTATATGTGTTGATTTACTTATAAAATAAGGCTTTGTATCCTTAAAAGTTATATTCACTTTCAGAGGGTTTTGCAAAGTATGCAATAGGACTATGCAAAGCCTTTGTAAGAAGTCCATTAGAATGTATGGGAAAGTTTTATAAAGATTAAAGCAGCTGCATCATTTCACAGGTTTATATAGTACTCTAGAAGCTGCTCTTGGCTGTTTCCACATACATATTTACGCAGAGCCTGGAAAAGGGCTAAACTGCTTTAATTATCTAGAAATTGGCACTTCATATGCACTCTTTCACATTCTGAAGTACCCCTTTTGAAGAATGTGCATATATCAAATGCATAGTTAAAAACAATTAGAGTTAGGTTAGCAAATATTTCGGAGAATGCAGATCTGTGCTAATGGTTCATTGTGATTGAGCATAAGCAAATTAATAAAAGAATACATGGGACATTTAAAAAAACAAATATAATGAGTTTAATTTATAATTGTAATAAAATAAATCTGATTTGTTTTAAGGAACAAAGAATAGGATAATTTGAGAACAGTTTTTGGGCAACTAAGATTTGTATAGATAATGCTGTCTGAAACTTACTGCTCTGAACTTCCTCCCAGCCAATTGAGACAAAACTAGAAATTATTCTGTCCAATTGTTGCCCATCTGACTCTCCCCTCCCGTCTTTTCCAAGTAAAAAGTTCAGAAGCATCAGTGAGAATGAAAGGGAACTTAGTTTCAGATGATGCAATGATGTATCTCTTTCCAGTACTTGTCAGCAATCTATAGCATAATGTATTGGGACAGTTATTTAGGTATAGAAAGTCTATCTATTGCAGTAAATGATTTCTGTATTTTGGTAAACATTATTGATGTTTATATGGGAAGCCAATCATAAAGTTAAAAATATTTGTTGTTTATCTTAGATACTTGAGGTTTTTTCTCCACAAGAAATTAAGAAAATCTTAGGCTATAATGAAAAAGTTCTAATTTCACATTCTTACCTCTTAAATTAGTATCTTATAGAACTATGCATACTTTGGATGTAAGATTATTAATGGTTTCCATTTGTAAACATTTTAAAAATAATGTTAAGTCTCTTTAATTGTTCAGGATATTTTAAAGTTCAGGATAGCAACATGACAGTAATGAGAGGGAAATTCTTCCATGTTCTTAATTTATGTTTATGCCTGTACAGTACTATATCATAAGGGATTAAAAACAGGCAAGTTCTGGCAGGACTGGTATAATTATTTTCTTCAATTCCCCCAGAGACAGTAATAATCGATCCATTTTCCAACTTTGTATTGAAAGTCATGGACTTTAATTTATAATGAATTTTGCCTTCTTTGTGTCTTCAGAGTGTTCTATCAGCAATCACAAGTGAAACAGTGTAGATATAATATCTACCTTCCTGGTAGATATTATACATATGATTGTGTGGTTGGATTTCTTTAAGTCATTTTGAGAATATAATCAATAATATATTCTGAAATAAAGGTCTGACCTTATTTTTGTTAAGGTGAATCTTATGTTTCCCTTAGTCAAAAGGAATAAGCCTCAGGCTTTTTTTTTTCTGCCAGTCTTGAAGATAAATACAATAGTGTGTCTCTTTATTAATCTCCAGAATGTTGAAGAAAATCTGAGGCTAACAGAGTACTGGCCTTCTGAGGCTGTTTGACCAGCCTAAAAGGTATGAGTTCCAAATATAAAGTATTTGGGAGTAAGCATGAGCTTGATCTGGCCTTGTACTCCATTTCATAAGAGCAGGAAAAGTTAGAAAAATGCTTAGACACTAATAAAAGGGGGGCGGTATTTAATCCCCTGCCTTTGATTTTGGTTGTTCTTTCTAGTTTTTTACAGCTATATGATGAATACACATTCCAAAATTTTAAAACACAAAGTTTCTATATAATTTGTTACATGGAAGACTTGGATTCAAAGTATTCCAATAAATCATTATACTTTTTATCTTGAGCTGTGTTTCCTTATAAGGATGCATATAGACCAATGAAGTACAATCCACGAAATCTTAATATATTTATTAGTTTTAAGATGCCAAATATATTTTGTGATACTTTTATCTGGGTCTGTATATTTACAATTTATTGAAACAGACTATTGATGTTATGTAATTGCTGCTTGTATTTCACAAGATCCCATCTGCAGATGGAAGTTTGAAGATATTGGAAAAGGCATCCACCTTGTCTGTCCCTGACTCTTATCCATGCAATATTTATTTGAAGTAACAGCATTGCTATCTTAAGTTAATTCTCACATAGATATGATACAGACTTTGAAAAGGGTAGGATTCTGTGCTGTTTCTGAGTTTGCCTCCTTTTTTCTCCTGATATCATTAGTTGTTCAATCGTGTGGCATAGCACTAAGTATCACAGTATTGGCTGCTATTTTAGTACAATTAAGCAACAAAATACACCAACATATAACATTAAGATATACCTTAATTTAACTATGAAATGAAGAAGTATTCAGTCAAATTTTTAAAGAATTTGCAAACTATAAATTAGTATTTTGTAGAAACACTGTACTGTATTCAAAAAATTCTGGAATAGTTAATTGTAATTTATTTTCTATGAATTATTTCTGGCTGTGTAATATCAAGTGTTATAGTAGCAAAGCCAAAAGTAAATGCCCTTTTTCCCCTTTACAAATAGAAGGTTCACTATGAAGCAAGGTGGATGGAGAAAACGAGCCAGTGACAGAGATGGCTGGGCAGCATGGGTAAGTGCATGCAGTGAAGCTTTTAACTAACTAAATAAACATATTTTGAGGGGCAATTAAATATTTTTTACTACTTTAATGTAATTATTTTATTAACAAAATATATACACCATAGCCATGCCAAAGAAGTAGTGGTAAAGTCATACTTTAAACCAGATATGACTGAAAATCATTTTTCTGATATTCAGTAGTAATTTAAGGATGATACATGAGATTTATAAAATGTACAATACATGAGATTTATAAAATGTACAATACATGAGATTTATAAAATGTATAATACATATAAAGATTAAACATGCCACATTTCCCATATGAAAAATGAAAGTGACACTATGTATATATGTCAGAGGATGGGATCTCTCATTACCCAGCAGTCATAATATGATCTATTTGATTTTGTTAGTATGTTTTGTTAGTACTGTATATTTTCTAAAGCATAAGTTATGAATTAGCATGATGACTATTTCACAGCTTATTAAACTATTTTTCATATAATTGTAGAAGTGATCAAGTTGATAATAAATCTCTAAAGATTTATATTTTTTCCATTCAAGGGAGGATATATGTCTGCCAAAGTCCAGAAACTGGAGAATCAGTTTCATTCAGAGGCAGCTCTGCAACATCACAAAGATGAAAAATCATCCAGCATTTTCAGTGGAGTTGCCATCTTTGTCAATGGCTTCACAGGTGATGCTTTTATTTTTATAGACTGTTCAGAATATCCTCTAGGAATATAATTAGGGATAAGAAAAATTGATAAAGATGCTAATATGTGGGTAAAGGGCAAAGCTGTAATTTTATTCTGTTTCTAACCAGAATCTTCTATAAATGAAAGAATTAGTGAGCCAGTTTTTGCTTGTCTAAATTCCTTGAATGAAATGCTCCAGAAAGCAGTGTTTACTGTACTCTTATTTCATTTTGATATAGATCAGTTTAACATAGTTTTTCAAAAAACCTCTGTATATAATTCCTAAAATGCAAACTGCAGATTCACATATTCCTTTTTTGCTTTTTACCTGAATTGTGAAATGAAGAGCAAGACTGATGGGTATCTACTTAAAAATACTTCTTTTGCTATTTGTTTATTGTAGTCTTGATAGTTGAGTGGACACTATCACTGCACTTGTGGAATGGCCAAAGAGATACTTTGAAAAATTATATTAAAATGTAACCCCAATGTAATAATTCGTTGCAACAGCACTTGTGGGATTCCCAGTAAAAATATTTTAGTTAAGTTTTCAAAAACAAACATGCTTTGTGAGATGTTAAAAGTGTCTTTCAAGCTGTCTAGTTATAAAAAAGAAAAAAATGTAATACTGTATATTATTACACAATACAGCATTCTTTTTAAAATCTTCATTGTATATGCTAATAACAAATATTTTTAACAATATTTCAGAGCATGGCTACTCTGAATGTTACTCAAGCAATGAATGACAGAAAGGAGTCAGCATTGTTTTCTGAATTTCAAATAAAAAATTGCAAGGAACACAGAAAAAAATGCAGTATCCTAGACAAAGGATTAGCAAGTCTATTGGAATTCTGAACAGGAATCCTCCAGATTAAAGCATTTTAGTGTAGTTATTTTATGGTACGGAATGAAGAAGAAATATTAAAACAAATATTAAAAACAACTTAATGAAAAAATTTGTGGCAACTTTTCAAAATTGGTATTTTACTGAGGGAGGTAGAATTGTGAAATCTATAACTGTGGAAATTGTGACATATTTATCAATAAACTACAGTATATACTCTACTATATACGCTCTACTTTATCTGTAACATTTTATTAGATGAATAATTGCCCTTAATTCCAAAGCATAGTGCTAGGTTTGTTAGTTTATAGTTTTTTAAAAATACTTTTATATATCTTGTATTTTTATTACAGATCCTTCTGCTGATGAATTGAGGCGGCTAATGATGTTGCATGGAGGACAATATCATGTATACTATTCTAGATCCAAAACAACGCACATTATTGCTACAAATCTTCCAAATGCCAAAATAAAGGAACTGAAGGGAGAAAAAGTAGTTCGACCAGATTGGATAATAGATAGGTAAATATTAGAGAATTGTAAGCAGAATCCTATTTGAAAAGTCTGAATATGAGTTCCATAATTTTGTTTAAAAATACCACAGACATTCTGAAAAACTGATTTCATTTTTAAAAAATTATATTAAATGTTTTCTGTTTTTATCACTAAATGATCTTATTCTCATTAGAGATAATATTAGTGTCTCTGTAATAGTATTGATCAGATCCAGTGGAAAATTCAAAACATTAAAAGTAGAGACAATTAAATAGAAAGTATTACATAATATGCATATTGTATTTAAACATAAAAATAATTTCCTTATTTTTGCTTTAATTCATATGCGTTAAACTTTATTAGATTACTTCATAGTTATTAAAAATAAGCAATTGTGCTGCAGTAATTTGAATTCTACTCTAGTTCAATAAAAAATAATCTGCACTCGAGACCATCCCCAATGTAGCAGATAAGATTGCACCATTCCCATAGAAACCTAATCACAAACACTAACAAGTTCTTTTTTTTAATTGGGTAATGTGATCCTACTGTAGTTTTCCTAATTTCAAATGGATTGGCTTTTGAATCTTTGCCAAATTTCTTGTTAGTGTAAATGCAAGCTAAATGAAAAGTACATCAAAAAGAATTATTGGTAACTGTGATAATATTCCAGTTCATTTTCCCAGATCAAACTGTTTATCCTCTTTTTCTGTATAACAGAATGTTTGCAGCTTTTATCACAGTGTAACACTTCAGAGTATTCTGGGTTTATAAATATAAATTGTGTAATGACTTGTACTTGATTCACTAAACATAAATAAAACATTTGAAATAATTGTAGTAAATACAATTAAAAGAACTATATTACTTCTCTATATGATTTTCATGTTGATCTAGCAAGATAAGTCATAAAAATTGAATAAATTGAAAAATCATAACAGGCCAATGTAGAAAAACCTTATGTGTTATTATTTCCCTTATTTAAAAATAAATTGAAACCTTTTTAGATACTTGGTTAGAAGAGACTCAGAGACTTCATCAGTTGGAGAGTAAGTCTGTGATAGAGCACCTCTGTTTCCACTTTCACTCATACTTCAACCTGTGGTAGACCATAGGACTAAGGGATAGGAACACAACAGAAGAAGTAAGCAGTTCTCTTATCACTTCTGTCCTCATCTGGCTGTCATCACGTAAGGAATTAAATGCCAGAAATCTTAAATCTGGTTACTTGCCTCTTTCATTTTTTTAATTGCCACATTCAAATTTAAATATCTTTTTATTCAGAAACAATTTGACTTGTATAGCTTCCTTGAAGATTTTTTAATTACATTGATGCCTCTTTTTTTTTTCTTTTAAGTCATATAAGTCCAAACAAATTGCTAAATTAGCATCTCTAGTGTGTACCCAGAGAAATGTAAGTTTTTGTTTCTCAACAGCTTAATTACACAGGTGAAACAATTTTGATACGTTTTCAAAAGCTGTTTCAATAAAATGTGTAAGAGAATGCTTCCTATTCAAATGAAGTGTGCTTAAATCTTGGGTATTTCTGAATGTGTGAAAGAAATAATGTGAATAATTAGAAAATGTGATGCCATTTAAAGTCATTTAAAATCTGTCTACATTCTTGAAAGTAAGAACAATTGAATTTAGATTATAATATATCCTTTACACATGCACACCTGTTAATAAGGCTTTCAGAACAAAGAAACATTCCACTGTATATAAAGACCATTTTTTCATGAAGTTTTTGAGTAATGAAAATTCTGACATTCTGTTACAGCATAAAGGCTGGACGACTCCTTTCATATATTCCTTATCAGCTTTACACAAAACAGACAAGTATTCAGAAAGGCCTCTGGTTTAATACTATATGCAAGCCTGAAGATTCAGTTCCAGGTCCTAGCAATATCTCTGTGGGACTCAACAGGGTGTAAGTAATTATTTTGATTCAGTAATTGAAATTAAGTTTACGACTGAGAAATTTTGATGAGTTTATGTTGATATTGTAAATTCAATTATTTGAAGATCTCAAAGTGCACCTCACACTATAGTTTGATACAATTGAATTCAGTCTGAAACCCAGTGCAGTTGTAATGGTTAAAGTGTTCCTGCAGTAGAGAGACCTAGATTCAAGTTTACCCTCAGCTGTGGAAGTTCATGGCGAGTCATTCTTTTTCAGCCCAATTCATATCTCAGGGTTCTTCTGGTGGAAAAAAAAATGGAAGGAATGCTATATATGCTGCTTTCATCTCTGCCAGAAACCAGTCTAATAAGACTTTTTTTCTCTAAATTAAGCTTCTTTCAATATTAAAGATTTTTTTAGATAAGTATACATAACAATGTAATATTAAAATCTAATCTGATACATATATAAAGCGGGTTCTTTGCACTAGTATAGATTTGTTGCAGTGCTCTTGTCTGTTCCATGCACCGTGGTGTATAGTGTATAGACATGTTGGCCACATGAGCACAGAAACGTCTTTGGACAATACTGGCTCCCTCGGCTAACAAACGGAGATGAGCACCGCCCCCTAGTGTCTTCATTTCTGTCTGGACAGGAGAAATATTTACCTTTATTTTTTTACTTCACACCTTGATTTCTACAAACCACTTGAGTTGTTCAGTCATTATCCATGCTCCAAAATTGAAGTTGAGCAATTGTGGAGGAAGAAATCAATGGTTGTACCAATAGTAATAGGAGTTCTTAAACCCAAAGGATTGCCTAGATCAGTGTTGGTGAACCTTTTTGACACCAAGTGCCAAAACAGGAGCATGCATGTGGGGAGCACTGGAAATTGTGAATGTGAATAATTAGAAAATCTGATGCCACTTAAAGTCATTTAAAATCTGTCTCCCCAGTGTGAATGCACGTTCTGGGAAGCTGAGCTTCTGGTTCTGGCACGTGCATGCATGCTAGCCAGCTGGTCTTCACACGCACATGTGCACCAGAAACCAGAAGCTCAGCTTCGCAGAGCACACATGCTGTATGTAACTGTAGTTCTCTGCCAGATCTAATAAGACAAGCTGAAATAATTGGGGAGAAGCAGTCTCTCAGATTGCCCAGTTCTTATGTCATGAAAGGATTAAAGGTTAAAACCAGTACCTTCAATTGGTCCTGAAAACAAATTGACAATCAGTGCATCTTGCAGAGCAGAAGAAGAACTGACTATTCTAGGAGCGACATAATTGCTCATGCTGCTGCATTCTATACCACTTGAAATTTCTGGATAGTCCTCAAGAACAGCCTCATGTAGCCCACATTGCAGTAATCTAATCTGTAGGTGATAAGGGCATGAGTAACTAAACAGGGTCTGCCAGTCAAGAAACAAGCCTAGAGGTGCACAAGATAGAGCTATCAAAGGCCCTCCTAGCTATGACTGCCACCTGCTCATTGCTCAGACCTTCACAGCCTCCAAAGCATCATTTAATTGACCAAGAGGATATATAATTTGGTATTTTTTTAAGATATAAAGGAACACTCCCCTACCCCAAGAAGAATTCATCACTGCCAGAACCCACTCACATGATAACCGCCCAGGCTGTTTCACAGGCCAGGCAGTGCATGGAATTAAAGGTGGCTGAGTTCACAATCCTAAGGATTTGTCCACTTCTTCAGGTTCAACAGATTCAAACCATTGCCAGATAACTGAATAAGACTGTTTCCCAAACATCTCTTCTAGACTTGTGAAGGTTAGAGTCCAACTGGGAGTGAATTTGAGCAACTTTATTCACAAATTTGCAAATTCCTCCACGCAACCAGCAAAAGATTAGAGTTAATCCTTTACAAGGATCCATATCTGAAACAGCTATGGGGAAGCAATGTGCAGATCCAATAAAAATGGAGAAGTATTGTTACTTTGCTACCCTTACTGCCACAGTGTAGATCTTAATAGCTCTCACCCATGTTCAGTTGAGCCCATCCTTTGTTGAATGCTTTTCCTTATATTTCCTTTACTTATGCCAGAATACTGGGAAAGATCTCTAATTTTACATTACAGTGTATAGCACTGGATTGAGCAGCCGCGGGCGCAGCGGGGTGGGAGTGGGGGTGAAAGCGGGCGCTTCGGAATAGCTGCGGCGACAGGAAAAGCCCCCCCCTCCTTCTCTTCTCTCCCCCCCCCGGTCCTTGCAAAAATTTTCTGCTTGAAACCGGTCCCTGGTACAAAAAGGTTGGGGACCACTGGTGTATAGTATATACATCAAATAATTAAATCTTGGACTTACTTTCTTTATAGCATATAACAGTTCAGGGAATAAAACAGTATCTGTCAAATGTCCTAGAACAATGGTAGCTAACTTTCTTGGGCTTCTGTGCCAAAAATTTTGCGCGCACTTGTGCTCACGCACTCGCGTGCCAGCACCCAGAAGGCAATGCATGCCCCTCCATGCCCCTTGCGCATGTGCGTGCAAACCCCACCCCCTTACCTGCATTGTGCCTCCCAGCTGATTTTCAGCCCATTTGAGGCCTTTTTCGGCCTCCCAGAGGCTTGATGAAAGCATCTACAGCCTGAAAAATAGGCCCGTTTCGTCACTTCCGGTATTTCTGGAAATACAGGAAGTGACAAAAACGAGCCTATTTTTCAACTGCAGAGGCTTTCCTCAAGAAAAACGCCTCAAACAGCCCGAAAATCATCTGTGAGGCATACACATGTGCAGTGAGATAACTTTGCCTGCGGCTCGAGTGCCGGCACAAATGGCTCATGCCATAGGTTCACCAGATCTGAATGTATCAAGTAACTAGATATACCAGCGAGTTTGTATGTCAGTCGGAATTCTTGGAATCATAAAATATAGGCTGTAAGGTTTTTAATGTCATGCTGCTAACATTTATGTAGTATTCCATTCATGATTAGGTGATGAAAGAAAATGTGTACAGTATAATGTACATATATTGAAAGCTTGACAAATGTATAACAAAATTAAAATATTTAGAAAAAGCATCTTAAATGTAGAAAATATTACCCAAGTCCCAGTTCAGTTATTAGTCTTCATATAAGATTACAACAAAAAGAGGAAATCATTTAACCTTTATCCGTTTTCTTGATTTTAGAAATAGTCTTGTAAAGAAGCATGAAGGAGAGAATGAAATGAAAACAAATGGAGTGAGTAAATCAAAGAAAGAAGCTGAAACTACAAGATTCTTGGAGTTGGAGCAAACTCTTTCCAGAAGCAAACAGAATGGAATATATCAGAAAGACAATTTTTCCATTTTTAATGGACATAGTGATAGTTCCAACAGTGCCTTAAAGATGCAGGATGGTTTGCTACACTTTGACAAAAGTGTTATAAGCAGACTGTCTCCTGTGCATGAAGAATTGAAAGAAAGCACTGATTTTAGAGACTGCTCTACGCAACATTTGCAACAAAGCAACAGAAATACTGAACTTTTAAGAAATGTGCACAGGACTATGAGTAATTCATCTTTTTCATCTTTGCACAGTAATATTAAAATAAATGGTGCTCATCACTATAATGTTCAGGGGCCTTCAAGCACAAAAAGCACTACTTCAGTACCTGCTCCTAGTAAGGAAGATTATTCACCTTTGTCCAAACCTTCAAATGGCAATTTCATTTCAGATTTTTACTCTCATTCAAGATTGCATCATATATCTACCTGGAAATGTGAATTTACAGAGTTTATCAACACACTACAGAAACAAAATAATGCTAACTTCCCAGGAAGAGAAAAGTTGAAAAAACTGAAAGCAGGACAATCTACAATAAATAAAGCTGACTTAGGTAAAAAATATTTCAAAATTGTATATAAAAGGTTGTTACATATTTGTTTTTCAGTGAAATAGTTGATATTTTGGTTTGCTATATTTCTTCTGGTATGGTTGTTTTGGTCAGAATATAAATATTTCAGAATTGGTGTGTATAGCATTAAATGGTAACTGAAAATAAGGTGGCAGATGTTAGAGCAATTTTAAATTTTTCTACAGTTTGATGTTTCTTTTATATTTTGTTAAAAAGTAAAGAAGAATTGAGAGCTAAGTTTTAAGGTTACATTTTCAATTTTACTAGTGGATAGTTGTTTAGCCAGAATTAAATTGTCTGTTTTCTTTTTCTTTAGATAGTACATCCTTTTTGAATTCATCCAAACCTCAGTGTTGCATAATGCATGTAGATATGGACTGTTTCTTTGTATCAGTTGGTATCCGAAATAGACCAGACCTAAAAGGTTGGTATTAACATCTAAATCAAATGTTTATTTTTAAAAAAATACTTACTCATTAAAATATTCATTTAAATAGATATTCATTTAAAAAAAGAATGTTCAAAGTCTGTTGCTACATAGATATTTAATAATAATCAGAATAGAGCTGGAAGGAACTTGGAGATTTTCTAGTCCAACCCCCTGCTCAAGCAGGAGACTCTTCACCATTTCAGACAGGTGGCTGTCTAGTCTTTTCTTTAAAACCTCCAGGGATGAAGCACCTACAACTTCTGAAGGCAGGCTGTTCCACTGGTTAATTGTTCTCACTGTTAGGAAGTTTCTCCTTAATTCCAGGTTGCTTCTCTCCATTCTTTCTTGTCTTGCTTTCTGGTGCTTTGGAAAATAAGTTGACCCCCTCTTCTTTGTGGCGGCCCCTCAAATACTGGAATACTGCTATCATGTCATTCCTAGTCCTTTTCTGTAAACTAGCCATACCCAGTTCCTGAAACTGTTCTTCATATGTTTTAGTCTCCAGGCCTTTAATCATCTAAGTTGCTCTTCTTTGCACTTTTTCCAAAATCTCTTTTTTTTTGTTATGCGACGATCAAAACTGGATGCGGTATTCCAGGTGTGATCTTACTAAGGATTTATAAAGTGGCACTAATACTCATGTGATTTTTATTCTATGCCTATGTTTATACAACCAAGGATTGTGTTAGCTTTTTTGTCTGCTGCCGCACACTCATGTTTACGTGATCATCCACTAAGGATTCCCAAGGTCCTTCTCACAGTTACTGTTTTTGAGCCAGGTTTTTCCTAATCTGTACTTGTACCTTTGGGTTTTCCTGCCTAGGTGTAAAACCTTGCTTTTCTCACATTAAATTTCATCTTGTTGGGTAGAGGTCATTACTCAAGTTTGTCAAGGTCTTTTTGGATCCTTGTCTTCTGGGGTATTGCTATTTCTGCCAGCTTAGTGTCATCTGCAAATTTGATGAGTTCCCCTTCTATTCCCTCATCTCAGTCAATTATGAAGATATTGAAGAGTACTAGGCCTAAAATGGAACCTTGTGGTATCCGAAGTCTTGCTTTCCTCCACACAGATGTAATACCACTTGTTGACTACTTGTTGAGTATGATTGATTAATCAACCAGTTACTTCAGGATTTTCATCCATGGTATCAAATGTCCCACTGGCTAACTTAGCAAAGGAAACTCATGGGACATATTTTTTTACCAAGAGTATAACTTTACTAAAATTCCATATGGGTACAGAAGTAGAAAAGCCAATTCTAACAATTTTGTGCACAAGCAGAATAGGAAAACTTTCCCTTTTCCCCTGGCCCTCCCAATGTCCATTCATCTAGCCCATAGGTGTTAAACTTGCGGCATCACATTGCTGTCATGTGATGTTTCATGACGCTTTTCCTCTTCACGGAGCTAGCATGGGTGTGGCCTGCATGTGACACGTCTGGCCCACAGGCAGCTAGTTGGACACTCCTGCTTTAGATCCATGCCTATTCTGGTTGGTCTTCGCCTACCAGGAGTGTATGTGGTTGGATCCAAGCTGTGGTGAATTCGGGGGGGTCCAATCTGTTCAGGTCCAATCTGTTTTGAAACAAGTGCTAATCTATGCTCTCCTCAAGTTTGACCCAACAGTTCTGAACAACTTCTATTCAACCCCCAACCTGAGTAGATGTATCAGAGCTTTAAAAGACCCTAGAAAAAGCAGATTATTTGGATACTTTCCATTTAGGTTTTAGCCCATGTTATAGTACCAAACCAGCATTGATCATGCTTGTGGACGACCTCTGAAGTTTTAGGATGGAGGTAATTCATTCTTGCCCTTCTGGAACAATTCCAGTTAGTTTTAGTAGCAAGAGAGAGATCTAACCTTGGATTTCTGCTACATGGGGTAATTCAGGACTCAATGCTCTTCCCATGCCTATTTAATAACTGGCTTTAACTAACCCAGTTACAAATCCCTATTGCAGAAAATACAGAGATTTTGTTGAGTCTCTTAACCAGTGGCTGGAGACAAATCTATATATGAATAGGCTGCAATTCAACCCCATCAAGTCTTGAGTTGCTGTGAGTTTTTGGGCCCCCGATTCTGGAACCATTCCACTTGCAATCTGAAATGGACTTACATTTCCCAAAATAGAGCTGGTATCTGGTTTGAGGTTTTTGAACTCATGATTACTGCTTCAGGAGCAATGGCAGCTGTGGCTTGGATGACCTTTGCAGAAATCCATTGTGTGAGTCAGTTACTCTTGTTGATGGATCAGGAGATTTTGATCACTGTCAGCCACACCTTAGCCATTTCCTGGTTGGATCAATACAACATCCTGTACATACAGCTGCTCTTAAAAAGCTTTTGGAACCTTTAACTAGTCCAGAGTGCAGTGTCACACACACTACTGAGAGCACCTAGATTTACCCATGCCACAGCTTTACTGCATAAGCAGCACTAGTTTCCAGTAGCAATTCAGTTAACACATTTAAAGTCACACAGGTGCAAGGATGGATTACTTATGGAACCACTTCGCTTCAAATAGTTTCTACCCATTTAACCAGATTTGACATGGTGAATATGTTCCAGTCTCTTCTATGAAATAAGGTCACCTTCAGGACGCAGCAGATGTGTTTTCTCTACTTCTACCCCTGCCAAATAGCCTCCCCAAGAGATTGTGAATATGCAGCTTTCTAGAAAGCTGTGAAAATTTGACTTTTCCCTCAGGAATAAGCACAGACAATTATGTGTTTTGGGGAGTTGTGAATTGGACCTTGTATCCTATTACACTTTTTCAGTTTAGGTGGTGTTTTTATAATAATTTTTGTATTTTGTTGGCAAACTCACAGGTTTGGCAGCCATATAAATTTTCTAAATAATACTAAAATGAATAATTGAGATCTATAAAACAGAAACAAACTGAATATATTCAGTTTTGTAAAAATGGATACAATGTAATTTGTCTTACATTTTAATTGTAATTTGCAGGAAAACCAGTGGCTGTTACAAGTAACCGAGGATCAGGAAAAGCATTGTTACGTCCTGGTGCAAATCCACAACTGGAAAGGCAATATTATCAAAATAAATTGTTGAAAGGCAGAACAGGTACAAATCTGTAGTTTTTGAAATTGCAAAAAGAAATACTGTTGAATTTATAAGTTTGTCATTTATAGTACCCACATTACTTTAATATTATAATACACTTCTAAATAGATGTGTTGTATTTTTAAAATTTTATGATACTATACCATTCATTTTGAGAAAAATAGAGGTGTAGAACTATTTTCCATTGTTCAATGAGAATGCTTTCTTTAGAAAGAAAGAAAAACCATAGTGGGAACTTCCAGTAGCAATAGCTATGCTTGAAACAAACATCACAATCCATGGAGGATAACTATGGATGTTTCCAAATTGATAGATTGTTGTGCCACCCATATTATTTATTTAAAACATTTATATGGCTGTTTAGTATGCATGTCATGACTCTGAACTGTGTGCATCAATAAAATCAAAGGGAAAAAAGTACAATTAAAACCGAAAACATAGCAAAAAAATGTGTATGCTAATGGCACACAGTTAAGCCATTAGCGCACATTTCATCTCCCAAAGAAAACAAGTTTTAAAGCCTTCCTGGAGATTGATAAGGTTGGGCCAACTGAATTTCAGATGGCTGGAGTTGTTCAAAGAGTAAGCACTGCCACAGAAAAGGCACTCCTAGCTTTCATCAGATGACATTGCTTCAAGGAAAGGACCTAATGCATGCCTATCTGGTTAAACATGCAGGATTGGCAGGAACCTAATTTTAGGTGGTCCTGCAAACCACCCAGACCTTTATAGGTGATTATTAGCACCCTGAATTGCCTAAGGGAAATAGTGTAGTTTGAAAGTAGTAGAGTTTCCACATTTATAACTACCTACATCACTGCATTCTGATCCAGTGCAGCTTCTGGATGAAGGAATACATTGCATATTCATCTGCAGTGAATACATTGCAGTAACCTGGCCAGAGACAACTAAGGTATGAGAGACTCTGACCAGGCCTCCCGATTAACACAAAACTGGAATTGATAACAGATATAACAGATAATCATAGTTGGAAGGGACCTTGTAGGTCATCTAGTCCAATCTCCCGCCCAAGTGGGAGACCCTACACCATTTCTGACAAATGGCAGTCCAATCTCTTCTTGAAAGTCTCAAGTGATGGTGCTCCCACAACTTCCGAGGGCAAGCTGTTCCATTGGTTGATTGTTCTCACTGTCAGAAAGTTTCTCCTTATTTTCAGGTTAAATCTCTCCTTGTTCAGTTTCCATCCATTATTCCTCGTCTGGCCTACAGGCAAATTGTGCAAAGGCTCTCCTGGCCCCAGCTGCCACCTGCTTCTCCAGCAAGAACTGTGAATTTAGGAAAAGTCCCCATATTATGCACTGATTTTGAATGAGGGATGTAACTCTTTCTAGAACTAATAATAGCAAATCTGTTGATCCGGGATCAGAGGATCAAAACTCATAGGCACTCAGTCTTGATAGGATTAAAGCCCATTTTTTTCCATCCTTGCCCCTTTGGCCTCCAAACATTAGAATGAAATTATGACAGCATCATTCAAATCTCGGAGTAGTATCTCAATGAAGTATCACCATCATACTAAGGATATTCTATTGCTAGAAAATGTATAAGTGTTCCTGTGTATATTGGATTAGGCAAGAATGCAGTGTACAATCTACACCTATGCAAAAAGATGATTGTCTCTATTATTTTTTGATTATCAGTAATTAGACATAAATTAGTGAGTCTTACAAGATCATTCTGTGAAGATAATAAAATCACTGGACATTGATAGTTAAAAGAAAATTGAATAACTAACTTACTATTAAGATGTTCATTAGGTCAATCTAAAGTGTACAAAATAGTGTATAAGTTTTTAAGGTTTCAAGAACTTTCAGATCAGCAAAACATCTAGAAAAAGATGAAAAGAAAAATGTGGCCTGCCTTTAAACCATTTTTGCATATTTGTTCTTTTGTAGAAACTAGAAACAATATGCAGGTTTGCAGATCAATCTCTCTTCCTATGCAATATCTGTTGAACCTTGGATAATATAGAGAAAAAAATGTTTCAAGGCTTTTTTCTCTCATGTACCAAGCTATAGAAGGCAATAAAATCATGACATCACAGATTGATTGATTTATGAACACAGTTGCCAAAAGATGGCACTAATTTAAATGAATTCAATTGTGGATTAAACTATTTTTCTGCAGAATGTGTGTATATCAATTACCATTACCCTACATAGCTAGGTTCAGTATATATTTGAATGCCAAGTGTTAAGAACAAACACTTCAGAAGGGCTGTTTTCATACTTTCTAATTAACTTTTTAGAAACCTTGTTAAAATTGAATGCTGGGCTAGATGATCTAATCTAGCACTTGCCTTTTTATATGTTTTTTTTATCAGTGAATCTTATACAACTTTTTTCTTTGTACAATTAGTGAGTTTAGGTGTTTTTTTTAAATAAGAAATCTCTCATAGCAAAGTCAAGCTTTATCTAAGGTTATGTTTCCATTTTTTCAGTGTTGTAAATATAGACGCAAGATTATAGTAAATTACATGAAAGCAATTTATTTGATATCTAATCCCAAGATTGTATGATCTATTGCAATATATTTACTTGAGATCTTCAAGGCAGGACTAGAAAGTGTTATGTAAACAAAAGCTGCAGTTGGGGGGTGCTGTTAGGAATCCAGTTAAGGGATGGTAGTCTTATACAGGCAGGGCCACATCACCTGCCAAAGATATTCCAGTGTTTGCTTTGTTTTTTTTTTTCCTGCATTTGGAACTTTTGGGGATATTCTATGTTTTATTTACATCGAATGTTCCTTGTTCAAAATTGAAAATAATGGAAAACTGTGCAGCCAGATTTCAGCTATCATATTCATGTTTTTATAGTTCTTCACTCTATCTAAATGTTTTCCTTTTACTAAAGCTGGTAACAATATTTTAAGGTTTGAATTTTGAGCAATAAAATAAACATTTAATAGTTTTTTTCCAGCCAATGCTGTTGAAAATACAGATAATCCTTGGGTTACAATGGCAAATGGAACTGGGATTTCCATCACTAAGTGAGGCAGTCATAAAGCATGACATCTCGTGACTTCACTGCTTAGTGACTGAAATTCGGGCAGTCCCAGTTGCTGTCATGTGGACCAATAAGTTAAGACCTTCTGTGACTATGATGTGAGAAGAGGCAGAACCTCCAGCCAAGCAGAGCGGCAGATCTATGGACCAATTGGGCAGGTGGGCACTAGGAATTGCTGGGCTTGCCTAAGCACAAGACATGAGGCAGCACTCCTCAACGGTGGTAGCCTTCAGCAGTCTCAATCAGCTACCACTGCTTCAGCTCTTTATTTCAGGCCCAGCACAAGCCAGAGTGCCATAGCAAGCCCAGGGCTGCAGCAAGGCTCAGCAATGCCAGCTAGTCTCAAGCCCCAGCACTGACTTCAAACCCCAGCAGCACTGGTCACCTCAAGCCCCAGCAGTACCAGTATGCCTCAAGTCCCAGCATTGAGGCAAGCCACAACAGCGCCAGCAGTCCATAAGAGCTCATTTAATGTCAACTGTTTAGTAGGTAAATCCAGGAAAAGAAACTCCTCCGTCATTATTTTTACCAAGAGTACAGAAGAACTGAAACCAGCTCTGGCTTCCTGCGCACAAGCACGAGCAGTTAATCCCCTTTTCCCCATGGGCCACCCATAGTCCATCATGTCCACCAATCACTTCTGTTCATTTTGTTATGAGAACCAGCCGGCCATCCTGTTACATCTGTTCTAGGTGTCCTTGAGGGGGAAGCAATGTCTCATAGGAACTGACAATGTTTGGATGCCATTCCCCCCACTCTTGCATACCAATCCACCACCACTGTATTCTTTGTCAAGCTGTGAGCAAAGCGGAATATAGGTGAAAGTTCGAGTCGGTCTTGACACCCTCATTGCAGCAAATCTGAGTAGCCTCAAGCTCACACTTCCTAGCACCAGTATCAGTCCTGCGGTATCAGCCATGAGTCCAGGAATGGATGGAGATACAGCTGTTGCTATTGGGAGTTTTTGTTAACCCTGAAAGATGCTGCAGCAGACATAGCTGGATGTAAAGCCTTGTTTGTGAATTTGGGCCTCAAGGATCAGCCAAGACCACATCTTGCCTCCCTCCCTTCCTTCTACAGTATGTAACAATATTCCTACTTGAACTTTTTGATTCTGTGATTGAAATGGCAAGGAATTTCCCTAAATTGATAGTCCTTGGGACATCATTCTTCTGCTAGAGTCAAAAATGACTTGAGAAAGTCCCACATTTGATTGTTGTTGTTGCTATGGGACATTGGAATATGATCAGGTGTTGATGGGTGTTACATCAGTTTCTTGCCATGAACAGATTACTTCCTGTAGTCCTGACCATTGCAAGGAAGAAGGGCTAATTTGATCATCTCACCCCAGGAGACTGATAGACCCAGTGGGGTTTTAAAGGGAACTCAGCAATGTTCCTTTAGCGTTAGTACATGATTTTCTAGAGGCGTTAGTTATGGCCTGAAGTGAACATGCAATAAGAATCTTGGAATGGGCTGTTCCTGTGTGGAGTCCCTGTAATAGTGGGCCTGTAGCCCTTTAATTACTGAGGAGGGATTTGGGAGATTAAATAAAACAAGTAATATTTAGAGTGCTGTAGAGAAAGACAAAGAACAAACCTGATCCAAGTATAGGCGAGAGCCTTTATTAGCATTTGCCTTGTAGTAATAAGAGCAGTGAAACAAGCTTAATTTTCCTTATTGTATCTGCCAATAGCTGGCCAAGAGCTGTTTCAAGTGATTAGGTCCTTTCCTGGTAAAGGGGGGAGCTCACGCAAGGCCTCTCTCAAGACTTTTTTGGCATCTGTTGGATAAAGTTGCTCAGATTTGCTGAGTTCGGCAGATCCTATGCAAGTGGTTGTTGGATGCCTTTGCTCAAATATTTGGGAAGAGTTTCAATTGGGTGGCTCTGAAGAAGGGGACAGAGTTCTTGTTGCCTTGAGTTCTTTCATCTTGTAAGGTGGAAAGTGGTTGGATTCCTGCAATTTTTAATGTGTCTTTGCGGAGGGTTAAAGGGGATCCTTAATTTACAACAAGTTGCTTAGTGACCATTTGAAGTTACAATAAAACCCCCCCCAAAGGTACTTCGTTCTCATAGTCACCCTGCCCTTGCCCCCTTGGTCATATGATTACAAGTCAGGCACTTGGCAACCAATCCAAATTTATGGCCATTTGCAGTGTTCTGTAGTCACGTGACTGCATTTGTGACATGGCCTATAGCAAAGATAAAAGTTATTTTATGACTGGTAGTTGCCTAACGATCACTTTAAAAGATCATAAAAAATGGTCCAGTCACCTGCTTTACTGCCATCATGACTTACAACTACAATGGATAGGCTCCATTTCTGGCATTAAGTCAAGGGCTACCAGTAATTCTTGCCTTGAAGGAGGCGGTAGGTTGTCTGACTGTCATCAAGAATAACTTTTATTAAGTCTCCAACCTTCCCTTTCTAGGGATGGTTGTTTTGAGAATAGTGAGTGCTCCCATTAAAAAGGTGTGTTAGAGGAAGCAGGTTACCTGAACCCATTTTAGTTGGGTTTCAGGGTGGGTTGGTTATGGTACTAAGATGGCATTGTTTTCATTTATGGATGGTCCATTGAGGTCTCAGGATGGGGATGCTGCACCTATTCTGGCCTTCTTGAATCACTTGAAAGCTTTCAGTGACACTGACTATGGTATTCTGAATAAACTTAATGAGTTGGGACTACAGATACTGTTTACAATGATTCTTCTGCTTTCTCTGTAATCAGTGTTGATGAAGTAGGAGAGATACTAGTCTGTCCTTATATATAGTGCCTCAATCTTCTCATCTCTCCTATTTAATATATATTTGAAGCTGGAGTCCTTCCTGTTTAACATCTACATGAAGCCTCTGGGTGCAGTCATCACTCAGTTGCACATCCCCACCTCAGTCCAAGCAAGTTATACTATTCAGGTGCCTACTCTACGCCTTGAGGCTGGGAAGGTCTGAATGTAGAGGAACCAACTATGACTCAACCCTGGCAAGGTAGTGTAGTTTTAGGTTTTCTCCTGGAACTGAAGAGTTGCAATATTTAACTCTTGATGGAATAGCCTTCTCCTGAGAAGAGTTGGTGTGAAATTTGAGAGTCCTCTTGGATTGGTGGTTCCTGTTCAAAGAGGAAGGGGCAGCTATGGCTAGGATGGTTTTTGTGTATGTTCATCTTGTGTGCCACTTGTACTCATTGTTGGACTGGGAGGCCTTGCACATGGTCCCTTAACGTTTTAGTCATTTCCCAGTAGGACTACTGCAATGCTGTTTATATTTAGCTGCCTTGAAGATCATTCAAAACTTTCAACTGGTGGAGAATGAAGTGGCTAATAGAGTTCAGGGCATCCTGCAGTTTGCCCATATGGGCAAACTCCTGTGGCTCCCCATTTTCTTTCCAGGTGCAATTCAAGATACTAGTTATCACCTTTGAAGCCTTATAAAGCATAGGTTCAGTTTACTTACAGGACTGTCTCACACTGAGGGTGTTTTCCTGTCCCAAAGATCAAACATAGGTCTCTCTGTTATGTCATCTGGTCAGAGTTTGGAGGCTAGAATTCTCTGTAGCAGATGCTGCCCTATGAAACAGCCTCCCTGAGAACCAGAAGCCCCTTATTCTCTTAGACATCTGGAAGTCTGAAGACCATTAAGACCTGGTTCTTCATCCAGGCATTGGGCTCAGATGTGAACTGAATCCAGTTCATGCATATTTGGGGTAGGAGTGTTATGGTGACTTGGTTGTTGTTGTGCATGATGCTTTTAATTTTCTTATTTTTTGTCACTTTTATATGTTGTGAGTTACCCAGCGTTATTCTATTTAAGATGGACAGCCCTATATCATATACATACATACACACACACAATAAATGTCAGTTTTAACATTTGAGCAAAATAACCAAAAAGTGAAATATGTTTGTGTCTGTCTGAATCTTAGAGGTTTCTGTGACTCTATGTACCTTGTCTTAGAATAAATTCCTTTTCATTTGGAGCAAATACCATCTTGAGCCAGTGTCTGGCATAATTAATATAGTATAATCTTTGTAGTGCCACAAAAGCCCCACTCTACCTGCATTTCCTTTTTTTTTCTTCATTTTATTGAATAAATTCTATCATAGAAGACATAAAATTTGTTTTATCTTAATAATGTCTGGTCAGAAATAGTTCATTTCTGAGTTAACAGGCTCAATGTTATAAAATTGAGCAAAATGTCCTGTATAACGGTGTTGTTCAAAAATTCTTGTAGACCGAAGGATTTCCATGGTGATGCATGCTGTTTTATAAACTGCTTGCATTTCCAAGAAGGAAAAGAAAAAATTAACATTATCTCTCCCCATTCATATCATGGAAATAAGATTATTTATAACTTGGGCTCACATGTTTTTTCTTTTCTAGGCAAACACAAACACGTGTTTTTTTAAAAAAAATATTTTGCAGATAATTCAATTTTTAATTGCATATTTTTTCACAATATCTGCATTTTTTTGTAGTGTATATTTACTTGCAGGTATTTTATCAGTAAAGAAATATAACTATTAGCTTGCTAGCTGTTAGAGAAAAGTAAGAAATATGCTAATTTATTGCACTATGGAATAATTAATTAGCAATATGTTATATAGGATGGTAGGCACTGACAAAATAAAAGCTTTGGATGGGCAGATGTTCAAATGTGTTTAGCATATTGATGAATTCCACTCTAATAAATCATCTACATACAACAGAGTTCATTCATGTATAAGTGTGAATGAAATCTGACAATTTATTACACATGACTAATCATGTTCTGATAAATATCATTTATCAGTACCTCATATTCCCCATACTTTTGTTCTGGTGATCTTCTCTACAATCTACTAGATAAAGTTGTTTTAAAGATCAGTGAATTTCTTAGTGTAACTTGATTCAGGTATCTGCAACATCAGCCCCATCTTTACAACCTGCTTATTTACTGAGGATTGTCCTTGCTTATATTGCCTCTTTTTGGACAAATTGATTTTCATAAAGAGATCCAGGATTCAATCTTTAATATTTTTTATACATCAATTGCATTATTCTGCATTTGATGGCATCCCTTTCTGTACTTCTATCTTGGAATATATCTTTAAGGGCAGGTACGATAATTACAATGTGTTGGCAAAATCTGGCACACAGACAGAAGGCATTAAACATGCATAAAGAATGAGTTATTGCCTTATCCACATCTGCCAGTATTCCCAAGCCCAATATCTTCAGTTCTCATTCTAGAGAACAACTTTTTTTTATCACACTTTAGATACAGATTTATTCTCAGCGATTTCTTTTTCACAGACTTGGTCCTGGCCTCTGCTTTCTCCATCCGTTGCTCCACATTCACCATGCGTCTGTCTAGTTTCCCAACTTTTGATGAGAGGTTCTCTACCTTGCCTTCCAGTGAGAAAAATGTGTCTTCCATTGCCCCTGAATTACATGAAGTGACTTCATCAACTTAAGGGGGGATCTGCTGTACTGCACTGTGGAGGAGCCCATCGAAGTCATGAAGATAGACAAGATGATGACATCATCTAATGCCAGGGCAGAGAAACAGATGGACTAAGGACATTGTTCTTGTTGTTCAGGGCATAATTTGCTCTAATTTGCACTTGCAGATATGTTGGACAACTTGAATGACACAGCCATCCGAACGATAGTGATGAACTATCAAAGATAGCAGCTTGTCCATGTTCTGTCTCCCACTTTTCTCATCCACTACATTCTTTATCTTGATTATCATTTGTGAAAATAAGTGCACCATAAATTTCACATTCAAGTCATTCTGTAAATTTTTTAGCAACCTTTAGAAGTACTGAAGAGAAGAAAGCATAACCCTTCACGGTGTGTGTTTATGTGTAAATTAATCCAAATTACCTTATTTTTCTCTTCTAAAAATATTAGAGTGCTAGAGTAGGACTTCCTTTGTACTTTACATGAGGCAGGAAGGGGAGAGGAATATTTTCATCCATTACATTTTTCTAGCAAGAAGTAATTACATGTGTGCATGCTTCTCACAATATTTACTTATATAAGAAGAGAAACTTCCCTTGTTTTTGCATGCTGTAGCTCTGGACTATTCCTTTTTATTAATACTTAGTATGCAGTTCACTGCAAGAGCCAATTTTCTCCATAATTCTGCCTAATTTGGACAGAATGTAACAGCAAAAAGGATGTTTAATGGCTTTATAAAATATCTATATTTGGGAGAAATAATGACTAAGATATAAATCATACTATCAAAGGAAATCATTGAAACATTCTGACTTACTAGTATGCTTAAGTGGATGTGCATTACCTATAAAACTGGCATGTTTTTGTGATTTCTATTTTAATCACATATTAGATTTATTTCCATTTTCATTAAAAACATTTTTAAAAGTCCTTTGGATTAATAAGTATATTGTTTTTTAAAAAATGATTTATTTTTTTCAATTTAAAAGGGGAAATATCTTTTCTCATTTCAGGAAGAAAGTTTGTTATATCAAACTCTACAATATTTGTTATAACGACACAATCCTTTACATGGTTGTTTGGAAGTAGATCTAGTTAAATGTTATGAAGCTTACACCAAATTAATTTGTAAAATACTGCAGATTAATTTATATAACCAGGCTTAAAATAAGTAGATTTATAACAATAACTAAGATAATAACAATTTGAGTCCTGCCACAGAAAAACAATTGTGGGAAATTAAAAATGCTGCATGGCTAGAATGCAGTATTGTTGCTAATTCTGCTGCCAGTAGTTCGATTATCACAGGCTCAAGGCGGACTCAGCCTTCAGTCCCTCTGAGATTGGCAAAATGAAAACCCAGATTGTTAGGGCTGTAAAGCACTGTGAAAGTGGTATATACGTCCAAGTGCTATTGCTATTGCTGTTAACAGTTATAGAGTTAATTGACAGAATTTTGCTTGAATGTAGCTAGCAGCAGCATGCAAAAAATTCTGTATACCTAGAATTCTCATCAGTAATAAATAGGTTTGTCTAATAATATTTGCAAGGGCATTTGCTGTCAAGCATATCTTCTGAATTTCCTAAAGTGAGACAGATTAAGCTGTACAAATACAGTACATTAAATATGAAGACAGGTATCAAAAACTATCAAATTGATCTGCATTTTTGCAATGTGTATTTTATTGGGTATTGGTTTGTTATATAGCAAGTAAATTATTTGATTTGTTAACGGGAAGGAAGGAAGGAAGGACCCTGTTGCAGATTTCTACATATACAAAATATTTTCTTAAGTAACTTTTTAATTACTATAAATCAAATTCAATTTTAAAACGTAAATAATGACTTAATAAAATTATTTTCAAATAGAAATTGATGATGATGACTCAACAGATGATGATAATCAAGATTCTGCCGAATTGAGTAAAAGTGATTTTGATATTTCTGTGTCATCAATGGCGGAAATTGCATCTTGCAGTTATGAAGCCAGGTAAGAGAAAATTATTTCTTGTCAGTTGAAGGTTGCAGAATACAGTTTTTATCTTTAAATAGATAAAGCATATTTATTTAGTTGGTTGTTTATTAAAGAATTTTTAAAATATTCCTACACATTTGTAGGAAGACTTGAGCTTTTGCTGTGCAAGTTACAGTGTGAATATTACACTTTGTGAGTTAAGGTATTTATTTGCCACTATATTATGCAACATAAATAATTGAATTTAAAAAAATAGAATGAAAAAAGAGTAATAAAAAATAGAATGAAATAGTTTCTTAATTGCTTAATATGCCTCATGTAAGATAATTATTTATTTTTATTAACGGTTGGTTTTGAATCCCTACGGAATTGTTTTTGTTTTTTTGTTTTTAATTTAGGCAAGCTGGTATAAAGAATGGAATGTTTTTTGGACAAGCAAAACAGTTGTGCCCAAATCTTGAAGCTGTTCCCTATGACTTTCATGCATACAAAGAAGTTGCACGAACTATGTACGAAACATTGGCAAGGTAAATGTTTCATATTATATAAGTTGTTAAAATATTTAATTTTGAGAAAGAATAACTACCAAAAACTTTTATTATGGAATTCTGCTGATTACTTTGTAATGTAATTTGATAAAATATTATATGCTATTTATTTTATTATCATACTTATGAATTTATTAAGTACCTCTTCAGCAATGTACAAATATCCCATATTTTTCTACTTCTTTTTTTCTATAGCCTCATCTCACAAAAGCCACCCAAACATTTCTGAATAATGGCTATTCCAAGATCAGATTACCATTTAATCTCAGCAAAATAGAAATTTTATTACCAAAGGATATT
The DNA here is from genome assembly GCF_049901735.1 of Notechis scutatus. NCBI lineage: Eukaryota > Metazoa > Chordata > Lepidosauria > Squamata > Elapidae > Notechis > Notechis scutatus. The sequence goes on along the minus strand of NC_142013.1, from coordinate 81,564,101 downwards.
ATTTTTAATTACAAATCAAATTAACATAGTTACCTTAAGCCAACTAGTTAAAGCCAAGCTCCATTATTCTACTTTCCAACCTGGGATTTTATTGATGTCTGATTAAACAATCGGATGTAAATATGTGAAAAAAAGTTAAAACAACTATGCTTCTCAGGTTCAGGTTTTATATTTTACTTATAAAATGAAGTATGTAATCTGGTTACTGCTACTTCACAATACAGCATCTCATATGGAGTGATGAGTGGCAAATAAATTTAATAGGTATTTTAAAATCTTTTTTTCACAAATTGGAATCTTTATATATTGTGGTTTCACTGTAAAATGAGTATTTAATATTTTTAAATATGCTTAATTTTGAATAAATTTTGTTCCTACTATTCCTACTACTATTCCTACTATTTCTTTTTAATTCCTTTACTTTGTTGATAGCTATACTCATAACATTGAAGCTGTCAGTTGTGATGAAGCACTGGTAGATACCACTGAAATCCTTGCAGAGACTGGGTTGATATCAGATGAACTAGCAAATGTTATTCGTGCAGAAATAAAAAACAAGACCAAATGTTCCGCTTCAATTGGAATAGGTTAGTATATTTCTACAAATGTTTATTTAGAAGTAAAGGAGATTATTAAGTAAAAGCAATGTTTTATTTCCATAAAGTAAATGCATTAATCACAGGAATAAAATAAGTTTATGATTAGATATTAGAAATTTGTGCGAAGTCTAATTAATTTTTCTTGTTTTCTCCACTCTTCATTTATAGAAGATAAATAGAAATACATACTGCCTTAGAGGCTTTTATATATTACCAACTGCCTTCTTCTGTAGTATTTTTCTCATATAAAGGGACACAGTGGAAATACTTGTAATATTTGTTGCATCTGAGATATTTTCAGCTTAATGTCTATGGGTAAGGTCAGTTAAATGTGATCTTTAATCACATTCACTTAAGCATATCATACTCCAAATAGCATTGTTCCATTTACCAATCCCTGCAAAGTATTTTGGGATCAGCCATAGAATTACCCATAGGCAAGGAATATCATGAGCAAATGAATGCTCAGTCCAGCCAACAATGAGTAAATTGCTGTTCAGTCAGTACCTTGCAGCAACTACAGCAACAAAAATATTCCCCATGTTTTCAGATAAATACTCCTGTGTGTATTTATCTAGCCTTCTTGCAAAAGATCTGAACTGTTGATCTGAGGAAGTTCTGGTTGTCATTGTTCCATTATCCCAGCATTTAGCTAGGTCACAATTAGTACAGGTTCAATAACCAGATATTCAATTTAATGCAAATTGTAAATTAATACCAGTTTGTGTTTCATATGACCACAATTCAATTAATATGATACTAGCTGAAATGTGGATAAGTCCACTCTACCTGTATTTATATGTAGATTTCAAGAAAGAGAAAACAGCAGTCTATGCTGCTAAAATATTTTGAGAGGTAATAAAAATGTTTTTATCAATGTAAGATTGTTGGAATGATTATTAGTAGGAATGATAGTTGGAACTGAAATAACTAATTCTATATAAGATGATAATAATCATGGTGGACCTGAATTATAATTCTACTTATGCTGATGAATAAAATGGTCTTCCCTAGTCTCCCTATGGTATATGACTAGGAGTTCCATTATAAACTATCCTGCCTTTCTTCTTGTGTAAGGTAGGAAAAATATTGAATCTTCCAAATGGTTGAAATACTGCTTAAAAGCAATATTGAACTTTTATAGGTTCAAATATTTTACTGGCCAGGCTGGCAACTCGCCGAGCAAAACCTGATGGGCAGTATCATTTGAAGCCTGAAGAAGTAGATGACTTTATCAGGAGCCAACTAATTATACATCTTCCAGGTAGCATTTTTCTATTATATTCCTTCTTAGTTTTCTTCAGAAGTTTTTATTAGAGTTGCTTTAGCTCTACTTTACAAAAGTAATGGGTCATTAATAAATCAAAGTGGCTATTTTCTTTATAGTGAAGATAAAGCAACATATATACATTATCCAAATTTTGAATAGCATTCGCCTCTCAATTGAAAGGTTGAGAGTTGAATCCTATATAGCAGCAGATGTTTCTTTCTTAGAGTGCAAAGAAAAAAATATCTGCTGCAAACTCCCTATGGCACAGGTGTCAAATTTGCCGTGTCACGTTGCCATCACATGATGTATCGAAACATTTTTTCGTGGAGCTGGGGTGGGCATGGCCTGTGAGTGACACATCTGGGCTGCCAGTTTGACACCCCTACCCTTATGGCATCAGGAAGAGTATCTGGCCAGTAAATCCTCAGCTTCATCCAGTCGCCCTGATTCTACCCGGAATGAAGGGATTATAGGGTCATAAAAAGAGAGTTGGATTTTAATCCAAATTTTGAATACCAATCTGATAAATTGCAGGGCGTAGATTTTGCATCCTGAGATTATGTTAATCCTCTCTATATTTAATAAATATTCAAAACATCAAAATAACAATATTCAGCCAAAAGAAGTCTAGACAAAAAGACATATTTAATCGATTAATTATGTGCCATCAAGTCATTTTTGACTCCTAGCAACCATATATATAGATTTTTCTCTTGACAGTCTTATCCCCAACCTTTTATTTTAAATCTCCCAAAGTTGCACTCATGGCTATCTTCCTGCAAGTAGTCCTTTTTTCTTTCTTTCTCAGCATTAGATATTTTTACAGAGAGTTGGTTCTCTGCGTAATGTGTCCAAAATGGGATAATTTGAGCCTGGCGTTTATTCCTATTTTAGATGGTGTAAAGTGTAATCTTTCTGTATAATTGTAGGCAACATTCTCTGAGATATAAAACTACTGTCACATCTGCTACTTTATAACATTTTATGCATTTATACAATACACATTTCAGTTTAAATAGTGTAACAATGATTGTTAAATTAATAATTTCTCTGGTGTAGAGTTCTAATACAAAAATACATTTTTTATTTTGGGGTTCAGGAGTTGGAAGAACAATAGAATCTAAGCTGTCATCTATGGGGATAAAAACTTGTGGAGATCTACAGTGTATCACAATGTCAAAGCTTCAGAAAGAGTTTGGACCAAAAACTGGACAAATGCTATATAGATTTTGCCGTGGTTTGGATGACAGACCAATTCAGAGAGAAAAAACAAGAAAGTCTGTTTCAGCTGAGATCAATTATGGTATAAGATTTTCACAGGTAAAAAAAATAAATCAAATTTAAGTGAAACAATCATTGTTTCAAAATGGTCTATAAGATTGCATGTTACTGGGCTATAATTTCTTTGTTCTAATTCCTTATTTATACGAATAGGCGGCAATATAAATTAAATAAATAAATAAATGAAATGTGCTTTTATATGAATGAGAACGTGGATGAGCATTAGGTAATGTGGCCTTCCAAATGCTACAGGAATCTTAGAATTTGTTAAGCATTCATTAGAAGCTTTTTAATTAGAATTCAGTAGAGCAGTTCCCATGCATGTCTACCCATTGGAATGGAATGGAATATTCTTTATTGGCCAGGTGCCAATAAAGCATGATAATTAATTGCCAATACAATAATTAAAGTAACTCAAGGTTACTTTTGTAAATTTATATGTGATTCACAAATTATGTGGAATGTCAATATGTACATAAATGTGTAATATAAAAAAATATGAAAATAAAATTTGATCAAATATATAGTGGCACCATTTTACAGTAGTTCAAAAAGTATTATTTGTTTCAGATTCAGAAACTATTTGTAGACATTTCTACTATGCAACATTATTTATTTTTACATGAATATACCATGAGAGCTGGTGCTGTGTGTGATAAGAATATGGTAGATCCTAATCCTTCATATCATGTATCAGTCTCATAGTCAAAAATGTATGTCTGTAATTTTAGTTTGAAAAAATTAAATATCCTGCATCCTGCTTATGTTCATTTATTTTATATAAAGATGCTTGAAGAGATGTATACAAGTACATTGACAAAAATAGTTATATAAATCCTAAGTAATATATTTATGAGCTATGGCTCAGAAGAACATTTTTGAATACAAAAATTACCATGAAATTTCCCCCGTGTACTAAAAGCTCTGTATTGAGTAGAAAACGGGTTGTTTTGAACATTTTGGAACCATTCTGAGCATAAAGTAACATTACAGCCGTGTTTTCAAGATTGAAATGCTTTGAAATTGCGCAAAACAGCTCTCTTTGAGTTCAGAAAAGAGGTTTCGTATTTAGGAGGAAACATTCTATGAAATTTCACATTTGCATTGTCTTTCATACCTATTGTCAATTGTTAAATGGTATTTAATGTTGTTTTTTTGCTGGCATCTATTAGTACAATAATGAAGATCAGTTTTGATTTGATTACATCTTTTAACATGCGTAGAATCCATTTTTCCTATTTCAAGGCAAAAGAAGCAGAAGCTTTCCTTCTGAACCTTTCAGAAGAGATCCAGCGAAGGTTGGAGGCAGCTGGTATGAAAGGAAGACGATTAACTCTCAAAGTTATGATCAGGAAAGCTGGAGCCCCAGTAGAACCTGCAAAATTTGGAGGGCATGGAATCTGTGATAGTGTTGTCAGGTAAATAAATAGCTTGGTACATAAATTTGTCATTGTTTATATACTAAAAGGGGGGGGGGGGGGGGGGGGGGGGGGGGGGGGGGGGGGGGGGGGGGGGGGGGGGGGGGGGGGGGGGGGGGGGGGGGGGGGGGGGGGGGGGGGGGGGGGGGGGGGGGGGGGGGGGGGGGGGGGGGGGGGGGGGGGGGGGGGGGGGGGGGGGGGGGGGGGGGGGGGGGGGGTTTGCACACTAATAATAAATACAATATCTCTCTTTTTCTCTGCCTTTGAGTCAGCTTTAACTTTTGCCCTTGCCTTTTTCCTAAGGCTGAGAGAGAGAGATTGTCCCAAGATTATTTGGTACATTTGGTATTTAAGGCATAAGTAGAACTCCCAGTTTCTAGCCTGGCGCCTTTAACCATTACACACTGGCTCTTAATTTCAGTCATTAGACTTTCTTTTTTTTAAAAAAAAAAAGATTTCTTTTTAAGTCTTTTAATACCTCCCTGTAACATTGCATTTTTATATTGTGATTTTAATGCACTATAAGCTATCCTAGGAAAACTCTGTTTTCAGGGCTGGCATAAGTTTTTAAAATAAGATTGTACATTTTGTAAGATATAGAAAATACATTTTTAAAAGTTCCTGTTTTACAAATAATGCTAGCGATAAGAACATGCTTCCAATTTGTTTTCCATACTCTTTCACATGACCATGTGTGTTGGGACCCTATAAAACATTACTGTCAAAATACAGGTAGTCCTTGACTTAACGACCACAATTGAACCCAAAGTTTTTGTTGCCAAGTGAGACAGCTGTTAAGTGAGTCTTGACCTATTTTATAACCTTTCTTGCCACAGTGGTTAAGTGAATCCCTGCAGATGTTACATTAGTACATGGTTTTTTAAATGAATCTGGATTTCCCCATTGACTTTGCTTGTCAGAAGGTCACAAAAAGGTATCACATGACCCCAGGACAGTGCAATGGTCATAAATATGAGAGTTGCCAAGTCCCCAAATTTTAATCACATGACCATGGGGATGCTGCAGTAGTGGTAAGTGAAAAATGCTCTATTTTCACTGCTGTTGTAACTTCGAATGGTCACTAAATGAACTGTTGAAAGTCGAAGACTACCTGTATTGTAATAAGTATTTAAGGAAAATATATAGTTTTGATGCTATTTTTCTATTGTTAAAAATTAGTAGTAAAATATCTGTTGTTTTTAAAATGGAAAAGAAGTAGACTTATATCAACACAATTTATTCATAACATTACTTGGACCTCACTATGTGTGATAGCTTACTGGGGACTTAATAAAGCTACTAATTTGGCTCTTGTCTGCCAAAATATAGGACAAGCTGAGCAAAATACACCATTGCTATCTGACAAAATGTTCAGGGAGCAAATAATACACAATTAAAAAACAAAATAAGCACATGAAAATATCTTTTAGTAACCAGAACAAAAGCTGAATTTAATTGCAGAAATTAAACAAGAAGAATAGTAAACCTGCATTATTAGTTGGTGGGTTAATAAATAAGCAGCCCATTTCCCCAATCGTGGGTTTTTCTGGTGACATAAATAATTTTTATAGGTGATCATATTAATCTAGAAAGTTTTTAAAACTGAAGGTCTTGATTTTCTGCCTCCTTTAAAAACTAGATTCATAAACTAAGAAAATGTACAGTCCTAGTTTGTAAAAGGAATAACATGACAGCATTTATCAGAAATGGTAATCATTGAACATGCTAATCAAATCATTTTTATCATATGCATCCTTATATTAGCAGAAGGGGATAGGAGAAGGAATCTGGTATCAGGAAATGAGTAGCTAAGTAGCTAAGTGCACTGTAATGAAATTCAGTCATGGTAAACTCAAAAGATTTCCTAGCTGTTTTTGCATAATGGTTGCTTTTTCTAAGGAAAAGCAGCTTTGGGGCAGTGTTCAGCAAGTAATGAATAATGTGTAAAGTGGTGTCTTCCTTGCCTGCTTAATTTTTACAAGGAAAAGAATAGGGAGGGAGGATGAGAGAGATGTTTTCTTCTACAAAAATATCTACTGGTATTGCTGTGTTATGTATGCATGTATGTACTCTGTGTGTGTGTGTGTGTGTGTGTGTGTGTGTATAATTTCAAATCTAGTTTTTATATATGACTGATATTGTAAAACAATTGAAATTAAAATCAGAAGAATATGTCTAGAAACCTAACTATTTCTTTTTTCTATAGTGCCCACTCAGTTTTCTACCACAATCATGGAAACAAAATATGACAGCAATAGTCCTTGGCAACTTTGGAAATAACGAGTATATTCAAAGATGTGCTTCTTCTGATCCTGGTGATGACATGTACTCTTATCTAATCAGTAGCCATTGTAAGGCTGTTGATGCTTTTTAAACTTTTTGTATTTGTAGGACTGTGACTCTCAACCATGCAACAGATAACGGGAAAGTGATTGGGAAAGAAATATTAAATATTTTTCACACAATGAAACTGAATATTTCTGATATGAGAGGGGTAAGTTTTTAAATCACTGCAACTTCAGCACTCATGCTTGATTTTTTTTTCTTCTACAACATTATTTACCAGTGTTCCTTTATTGTTCTAAATAGGAGTGGTTATATGATAAATATTTACTTCTTCCAATGTGATATATCCTATTACATGTGAAATAGTGCAATTTTACATTGGACTGACTGGCCAGCCATTATTTAAAATGGTAAACCCAATCTGAGAAAAGGAGCATTGTCTAGGGAACTTTGGAAACTTTTGGATTAAACAGATTTTAAGAGCTTTAATGACCCTTAGTTAATCAGCTAACTGGTTGAAGAATGTTTCATCCAGTAACTATAGATTCTTATTACTGAAAGAATTTTCTACATTTAATTTCACTATGACCTCTCCTTTTACTATTCTCATAAATACCCATACAGTTGGCTTTTTTCCAAGATCATACGTTCTCGGTGGTTGTGGTGTGTGTGTGTATGTGTAAGTGTAAGCTATAGATTTATGAAAAGTTATTCTAAAAATAATTTATTGTTAAATATCTTTAGAAGACAATGGTTTTTGCTGCAGCAGCCTATAAATGAAGCTATCCCCCCAAATTTACTCTGGTATCTTTTTTTCTAGGTTGGAATTCAAGTACATCAGCTCGTTCCAGTTAATAAAACAACTGCAATGTCTTCCTCTAATACTTCATTACCTTCTGGGTTCTTGCCTGGTGGAGCTGATTCAATTATTGATCTTTTGCAAGTTCCAAAAGGTGTGAAGAAGTCCAAGAACAAAGAAGAATGCAAGGAAGGTTGGAAGATAAATAACATTTTGCTTTGTGTGGGTTTTTTCTAGATAGTTTTTGGAATAAATTGTTATCCTCAGAAAACAGAGTTGCTTTTTTAAAAAGTATGTTACATTATTAGGTTTACCTTTTGCAGGTAAAGATAGTTGGGTTACTGTATATTTGTAGTTTTAGCTTGGTGTTCTGCAGTGATTGAAAATGTCCTTTTCTTTCATTGATAGTTTTTTTGGCTGCTGTGGATGTTGAAATATCTTCTGCATCAAAAGCATGCACAGAGTTATCATCATCAGAAGCAACTAATCTCCATCCCGTTATCAGCAAATCTGAGCCTAGTACCAGTTTGAATGGCTTATATCCACCAATCAGTATAAAATCTAGGCTTAATTTAAGTATTGAAGTGCCATCAGCTTCCCAGGTAAAATTTCCTTTTATGTGGATAATGTAAAATCATTTTTATGCCCCTTTCTTAATAAAGAATGCATAAGATGGATATTTTATGGGCTTTTATGCTTAATGCTTCTCACTACTCCAGTGCATGTGTTTTTCCTGGGTTTGGTTTGAAAAATAATTCCTTTAATTGAATGGGAGGGAAATTGGTCTGAATACTCTGGATGTCATGGCTGCATCTCAGCTATCCAAGCTTCCTGAGCTGACAGCTTGACATTAGCATGAGAGAGCAGGGAGAGGGAGAGATTGGAATGGAAGGAGCGGGAGGGGAATGGAAGCCCAGCTGAGCCTCGTGAATAGCCAGCCAAGGTCAACTAACAATACGCAGAGCTGGGAATCGAGCACCTGTTTCCTAAACAATATACAAGCACCTGATTGGACATTGGGGAGAGGGAACTTTCTTTTGTGTTGTTTGCACAGGAAACCCTCAAATTCATCTTGTAACCATTTCAGCTTCAGTAAAGTATACTCTTGGTAAAACAAATGGCCTGGAGTCTTTCTTTCTTAAGATGATTGGGTGGGACAGTTAACATTGGACAGTAAGGAAAGAGCATTGCCACTCTCTTCCATCTGTTAGTCTATTGATTGAATTATTTCAGTTTTAGCCATTTTTGTTAATATTTCAATTACCTTATTTTTCAGACTATAAGACGCTCTGAACTATAAGGCCTAGCTTTTGGGGAGGAAAACAGGAAAAAAAAAATCTGCCTCTGCCTCTCAGCAATTTGCCTCCTGGCAGCCAACAGCCTGCTCAGCTTCAGCACAGCCAGATTTAGCATGAGCAGCTGATTGTCAGTTGGATCTGCCTCTAGCAATACTGACGATCAGTTGTTCCAGTCTGCAGGGATTGCCACCGCCTATCACTGCTTCCACGCGGCCCGTTTTCTGTGGGGTGCACGGAGGCCGAAAATGGGGCACATGGAAGCGGCGATAGGCGATGGCGATCCCTGCAGACTGGAATGGCTGATTATCGGTATTCCGCGAGGCAGATCCAACCGACAATCAGCTGCTCATGCTACATCAGGCTGTGCTGAAGCTGACCAGTCTGTTTGCTGCAAGGAGGCCAATCGCTGGGAGGCAGAGGCCGAAGGGTGGGGGCTGGCAGATGGACAGCAACATTCGCTGTATAAGACGCACAGACATTTCCACCCACTTTTGGAGGGGGAAAAGTGCGTTTTATATACCGAAAAATATGGTATTCATGAAAGACTTAAGGATTTAGTTTAACTTGTCCTGAATTTAGCTAACATGAACACAAGAGCAACTTGGATGCATTCACTTATGTTAGATGCTACTATTACATGTAGACACAGGCACAAGAGAAGAGCAGCTTCCTCCTTTTATAGTCTATACATTTTGTACTTGTTTATTTACTTACCAAGCAAAGAGCATAATATAGTGTTTCTCATAAGAGTTCTGTGCTTAAGTTACATCAGATTTTCATTTCCACTTTCTTAAAGAAAAACATTTTTTCTTTATAGCTTGATAAGTCTGTATTGGAAGCACTCCCTTCTGATCTTCGAGAACAAATAGAACATGCATATTCTCTTCAACTAATAGATGCACATGATAATAGCAAAAAGGAACCAATAAATGGATACAATATTAACTTTCCATCCCAGCCTGGTGGAACCGTTCTATTACAGATGCCAGATCTCAAAGAATCAAGCAATAATGCCGGGATTAATATAATAGCACTCCCAGCATTTTCACAGGTAAATGATAATATGTTTTAGTAGATTTAATGTGGTAAAAATTTTCTATAGAAGTAGTTCTGTAGATTTCTAGTTAGAAACACCATTAATAAACTCTATTTCTTACCCTAGAGCCAAAAACGCAGAAGTTTAGATATTAATGTTTCAGTGATTTCATATCAGTGATATACTCACAAATGGATGCTTTATTACATAGGTGGATCCTGATGTTTTTGCTGCCCTTCCATCAGAATTGCAGGAGGAACTTAGACAAGCATATGACCAAAGGCAAAATCACGTAGAGAACATATTTCAGCAATCAAGTGCCACTGGTAAGTCTTTGAATGCATTCCTATCAAATAACTATGTGTAATCTTTTTTAATGCAGCAAACGTGTGTTACAATGGCTGGGCTGTAATTTCTTTAATTATACAAAGCTATGCAATTCTCACTTCTTTTTTCTCAGCATCAAAGATTCCAGTTACAAAAAGTAAGAAGAGAACTAGAAAGAAAATCCAAGTCAGCCCAGTAAAAACAAACCATAGTCCTTTCAAAAACAAGCGTTTGGGTAACCCTGCAAAAACTATGGTTGTTTCTGTTGGAAGTCCTCAGAAATTAATAGATAACTTCTTGAAACAGGAAAAAGCAATCAGTGACAATCCCCAGGTAATTTTATAAGCCAATGCAGCATTTCAGTATTTTTAAACTCATTCTGATTTAAAATCATAAATTTCTTATTTTTCTGGGGTTCTTGTGCTTGGGCTTTTTAAATGTTTCCTATTGAGAATATAGAGAAATTTTCATTTTTATTCTTTCTGGATAGATGGAAGAAGTACAAGCTGTTACAAATCCTTCCAGTCCATCTATTCCACAGCCATTATCATCTACCACAATTTGGCCTCAAGCACCTAATCTAGCAGGAGCTATTGAGTTTAACGATGTAAAGGCCTTGCTTAAGGAATGGATTACAACTATATCAGGTAAACTCTAGGCGTGTTACTTTTTAATGAAAAGGATGGTGTGTCTTGTAAGCTAATTGAAACAAGGCTACATTTCATGTCTGTACTAGATGTCATCAAATAATAGCATTCTACAATCCTGGTATCATTGAACAGGAGATTTGAGTATTTAAAAATAGTTTTAATTGATTCTTAATGTTATTTACTGTGCTTTAAGAGCTACTGTGGCTTTCTACTATTGCTTGCATTCTGTAGTTTTCAAAGGATATTTGTCTTAAAATGCCAGAGAAGTGTCTCTTCCAGTAAATATATTTCAGATTAGACAATGTTCAAAATCACAGAAAATTCTACTTCTGTGCAGTGCTTTATAGTTTTGTGTATTACTAAGAACTGACTATTGATGCCACAGGTACAATTGTAGCAGTGTAACTAAGCAAACCAAAACAAACAAACAACAACAGACTTCCGCTGATGAAATGGTATTTGCAAGCTAGGGGAGACCTTGATCAACCTCTTCTATGGAAGTTTCTTTTTTCTCATGATCAATCAAAATTATGAATATTTAAAGGACCATTGGGCTGTATGTATACTTCAAATTACACCCCCCATGAAGTGTGACTGTATTTTATTCTTTTATATTGGGCTTTTTATTGCTTATAAGCTGCCCCGAGTCACTCTGAGTGAGTGTACAGCCATATAAATCTAATAAATAAAATGGAGCAGCTTCGTGGTGGCACAAACAAAAAGGGTTGAATTCCATGCAGAATTTCATGGGAAGATGTGGCAGATACTGTGTAGGGTTTTAAAGTTCTTCTTTCAAATTGGTCTGTAAATTGAGACAACAGATAAGAATATGCTTTAAGCTATAATGATCATACACAAGATTTTGTATATTCTTACTTGAAAGAGGCAATTTTTTTGTTTTAAAAGGAATATCAATTTACATCAGTGTCAGAATATCCATTAATTTAAAGCTGCTTAATCTCTGCCACTCAAAGAGGCATTCTATAAAGTATGTATAATTTTGTAGATCCCATGGAGGAAGACATTTTGCAAGTTGTGAAGTATTGTACTGATCTGATAGAAGAAAAGGATTTAGAAAAGCTGGATCTAGTCATAAAGTACATGAAAAGGTAACTAGATGCTAACTTATTTTTGATATATAGAAATAAAAAATCCAAATGACATTGAAAATAAGTTATAAAACTTTTAAGAATTTCAGGTAGCAATTCTTTATACTTGCGTATCTTGCATTTGTCATATTATTTTCCCACAATTGAATATCTAGAACGTGTTCATTTGTGGTACTGTATCAATTATTTATTGCGGCTGTGATTTCTCTGCATTATTCTGGTGAGTTTGCACTTGCAAAGTTCTGGAAGATTTCTGAGAGGTAGCCTGTATGGCAGTCCTGCCTCTCTTCTGCCTGCTTTGCATTCACTTGCCCCAAATCGCCAGCATTGCAAAATTATTCCAGATTTATTAGGATATTACATCACCTACTTTATTAGGAGTGTTCTCTGTGACTCAGTACTCTGAATAGACATGAAAAATATGGTGAGTTTTCCTTTTTTCCATTTTGTACAATTAAAATGTTTTTTTTTCCCTTTTGTTCCCAGCCCTTTTACCACATGACCAAGGCCTACTGTTTATCTGAAATTTCACATATGTTCCAGCTGCATGTCCACAATCATTAACAACCCTTTCTGCTTAACAGGATATTGTGTGGATTCCTATCCATAGCCCAAAGTATTAGAATCAGAATTATCTTGCCGTCATATCTTCCTATGGGATAAAGCTTTAAAAGCTATTGCCATAGCTTCAAATAAATTTTCTCTCTTCAGCCTCAGTTTGCTAGATGCAAGTGCTTTTTCTGTCTCTTTATGGCCACATCTGTCAGTGAAATATTTAGCTCATCTATATACCAAAGTGGCATAGAATCATGAAGTTTTGGGACTTCATGAAAGATCACTCTTTCATGCCTCTTCCCCCATTTCAATAATTGACAAGGCCATGCCAAAATCCACAGATCAAAATTCTTGTAGTTTAATGACCTTTTGGTGAAATCGGGGACTATTGTCTTACTGCAGCTATCAAGTGACAATCAGCATTGTTTCCTCAACGATAAGTTTCCCTTAGAAGAGGTAGTACTGTATTCACCATGTTTAGCTCTTCCACTACAGTGTTTTTACAGAGTGGTAAAGCAACTTGTCTTTTAAAGTTTAAGCAATGTGAAACTACTTGTTTGTATTTGGAATAAATTTCTTTTTCTGCTTTATTATTTATTTTATTCATTCAAGAAATCATTCACTCAAACAATTTAAATAGTTGTTAAACAATTAGAGGTTTCTCTGCCATCTTTATGGAAGTGCATTTAGTTCTTCTTTCTCCCTTTCATCAACATGTTGATGTTTTTTCTGTCCCATTCCCTTCTTCCATAACCAGTGTTCCCACCCCCATAGCAGGATTAAATGGCTTGAAAGGAAACTGAATTGCAACATCAGTAGGAAGTATTAGGAACTTGTACCTATTCACCTTTTGCATGTATTGTAATCTTCCTAATGGTGGTGGGCTTTGGCCTGTCAAACAAGTATTCAGCCATCAAAAATCAGTCCTGGTTTACCTGATATAGTACAGTGATGAAATTGCATTAAATATGATCACCTTAATTCCAAAGAGCTTTAAATTCCACCCTTCCCAGGAATCTTTACTGCCATTTTTCTATTCCAGTTCTTTTAGAAGTTTGGAATCTTCTTTATGCGGTTGCAAATAAAATGTAGCTTTATCTGTTTACAGCAGGGGTGTCAAACTCAAGGCCCGGGGGCCAGATCCGGCCAGTGGGGTGCTTAGATCTGGCCTGTGGGGCCGCCTTGGAAACAGCAAAGGACCAGTCCGCAATGCCTCTGCCAGTGAAAATGGAGCTTGGGGAAGGTCACAGGCGGCCTTCCCAAGCTGTTTTCACTGGCGGAGGGTTACAGGAAACCGTCGCAAACAAAAACAGAACCCAGGAGCCCATTTTCGCTGGTAGGGTGCTCAGGCCACCACAGGGCCCCCCAACATGAGTCCCCATCCTGGTCACGCCCACCCTGGCCCCCCAAGATTAAACACAACCCTGATGTGGCCGTCAATGAAATTGAGTTTGACACCCCTGGTTTACAGTAACAAATCTGTAACTTTGTGAGTCACATTTTTATGATATAAAATCAGCACAACGCACAGACTCCAAACAAGACAATTGTTTGCTTCTCTGTAACTAATTGAATGGGTGTATGATTTTCACATAATGCACCTGCCATTATTTCTTACATTGCTCCTTCTGCTAAGCTTCCCTGTTAAGGAATTGGGATATTTAGCAGTCCTGTATAAACCTACAGTTGAATAAGGTTTCGATAAGGTTTAGCTAAAACCTGTTCTGAAATGTTCTATACCTGTGCAAACCAATCACTGTGTATGCTCAGAATAATCCTAGCAGTTTTGGAGTTTTCCGGTTCTTTGAACTCTCCCACTAAATACCAGTTATACTCTTTGTTATTCATAAAATGTCTGCTTCAGTTTCCAAATTTGTAAACTGACAAATATTTTTACATTTCATTGTTTAAATCTCATGATTGAATACCTAAATGCAGAATGCATAATTTTGTATGTTTGTCTTGTGCCACTTTAAATTTATTTTTAAAATATTGCATAGACAGTTTAGCTGTGTGTGTGTATGTTTGCATATGTTTTTCCATCAACAAAACTTTGTTTCTAAGTATTTTCACACAAGAAAGTGAACTATAATTAATATAGCTAAGCATATTCTATGAGTTTGGCTGTGGCTAGCCTATTCCAGTTCAAAATCTCGCTCTACAATCTTATGAAAATGTGTGATAGTAAACTTTCCTTTCCATTCTATGACTTTTTTTTATCTCCACAGGCTAATGCAGCAGTCTGTAGAATCAGTATGGAACATGGCATTTGATTTCATTCTTGACAATGTTCAGGTTGTTCTGCAACAAACTTATGGAAGCACATTAAAAATTATCTGAACTGATCTTGTAGAAAAAGATATGGTAAGAGCCTGGAGCTCTCTGATAGCTGTACCATAAGTGCTTGTGAGGTATTTGCAAAGTGCATGACATTAAGCTGAGTTTTTATATGTTGAATTTTTTTTAAAGGAGAAGGTGTTTTGTACATTTTCTTTCAGCAAAGTGCCAAAATTTGTCAGTATTGCATGTAAATAATTGTGTTTAAATTCTTTTATTGTAGAATAGAATCTATTTACAAAATGTTTGTTTATAAAAGTTTTATGGATTTTTACAGTGAAGTGTTTACAATTGTTTAATAAAGAATTGTATGTAATTTGTACATATTGTTTCACTCCTTTAATTTTTTCTAAATGCTATAAATTTTGAAGTCAGTATTAGTTTTCATATTTTTATTGGCTAAACATTTATCTTTAAGCTTAGCTATTTCACAGTGGGAGAAGGCTCCCTGGAAAGTGTTTACTTAGTGATATGGACTTTTTTAAAAAAGAAATTCATTATTCTTGGAATTGTCCAACATGAACAACAGACTCCTGGCTCTGCATCTGTCTCATAATTGGCTAAATCTGATAATATTAATGGAGTTTGGTTTGTTCCTATCAAACACATGTAAGAAATATTTTCCTATTCACAAAATACTCAGTTTTCATTAATAATCCATTTTCCTTCTATTTAAACAGTTTCTGTTATAGCAGTCTATCAAAATCTTTAAAAATTTAAAGAGGTAAGAAGAATGTCTATTGGATTAGATCAAATGGCTGATCTTATAATGTAGCAAATGGACTTCTCTTTGTACCCATACTACCAGTGTTAAAAGAGATTTCTTCTTATCCCCATATCCACCTGGTAATTCTAGCAACATATCAACTGACGTTCACAACAGTCTCATTAAAACCTACGAAAATTCTCTTATCACAACATTTAATTTCAGAATTTGTAATATACTAGTCTTGATGAGGTTATAATGAAAATGCTTTAATATTAAATAGAAAACAATGAGGATTGAATATTTACTTATGTTTATCTTATCAGGTAAAATTATACCTATAGAATAGACTTAAGTTACAGCATATCTTGAGGTTTCTGCAGACTTGATTGTTTCTTACCTAAATTAATCAGCTTCTTTCAATTGTAGAATTTTAACTATTCTTATTTCATTTACAATTTTAACTTTACTGCTGTTTCCTGATAATTATGCTTGCAACTGGTTACGGCCATTTTGCAAACATCAGGCAAAAACTAAAAGTAGGATTGTTGATAATCTGCCTTCCATGTAACCTTAGCAGTAAATACCATGATGCTATCAGTGTATAAGATCACCATCCAAAGAGAATTTAATTTTAGCCCACCTTTCCAGGTGTGGTTTTGTACAATTATACACTACAATTATACCTCATTTACACATTAATAGGATTACTGTACATAATTCTTCAACCACACTGACCAGATCAAACTGCTCAACTGTGCTCTTCTAAGCATTTGGCAGAGATTTTATTCCATCTTTCTAACAAACAACCTACACAAGGACTATTGAAGTGTTCAGACCAGACACATGTAACTAAATTTTGACAGATATATTTGCATGCTGCACTGCCTTTATTAGGAATTAAATTATCAGAGTAATGTTCGTTTCTTTTATTTGCAGTTCGGCACTGATTAATTTGCCAAATTTCATAAACTGTACAAGCAATAAAAGGCAGCCAACTGTGCTTTACATCATAGTTTCACACCAACCAAGTACAGATATAGCCAATTACCTAATTTTTCTATAATAAATTTCTATAGGCACAAAGCAGAAGTGATGAAAAAAATCAGGGGGAAAGAAGGTATGCATAAATAAAGATTTCTTACATCGAAAAAGTCCAAAAAATCACAAAGTCTGTAAGAGTTTGATTAGGCAAATACTGTGGTACTGATCTTACTAGTATAAAAGTGAAATCTGACTTATTTAATAAAAAATTATTTTCTTTTAATTTGGGGATGTGAAGTGGAAAAGGCAAACTTTAAAAGTAGCCAGTATAAAGTGAAGGGCATTGGGAAAGATGCACAGGCACATTGGAACCACAGGGACATAAATTGACCACTGTCAAACCAGTGTAAGTTATTTGGTTTCTCATGGAAAACATTTTATCCACATTTTTCCCAGATGTTTGTTAAATACAACAGCATATTTATTATAAGCTGCTGTTGTTCTTATAATAGGAACTGTGGGCTTTTGCTAATCATTGCTCAAAGTTTGACAGAACCTAGATGATTTCAAATACTTTCTTGAGCTCCACAATAAGTTGCCAGTCAGACTTCTGCATTTCATCTCTGAACCAGTCTTTCAGGGCATCAATGGACTGTCGACTAATCTATAAGTAGAAAATCAAAATGTTTGATATGAGACCCCTACTTGTAGGATTATTTGTAATATATAGCACAAATCTACATTTCATAAATTTCAGAAACCAAAGTAATATTTTTTGAAAAGTTGCACCTTAGGCACTGTAATGATGTTCTCAACCATTTTTAATTTTAATCTCTAGAAGCAAAGAATGATTCTGTATCAAAATTTCTGTAACAGCCTCTCTTACCCCCCTCCCAACCCCCAAATGCTGACATATCAGTCTAAATTCTATCCCATTTCAAAAAAGGCCTTTTGCATAACATTCCGAATTTAAAAATGTTTACCTTGCTGACAAGAA
Organism: Notechis scutatus; assembly: GCF_049901735.1. NCBI lineage: Eukaryota > Metazoa > Chordata > Lepidosauria > Squamata > Elapidae > Notechis > Notechis scutatus. The sequence continues at coordinate 81,546,449 of NC_142013.1, read as the reverse complement.
TATCAGTTGCTTCAAAATGTCGACCATACATTTTCGGTGCTTCACCAGGAATTGGTTCTATTTTTATACAGACTTCTTGACCTTTTTTTGCAACATCTACTTGTTTATGATTTATTTCAATACTTGTAATTATTCCAATATCAATGAACTGTAATAAACATACTCTTTGTTAGCAATAAATTTGCAGAACAAGGGCATAAGCAAAATAAATATTCAAAATGTAACTAGATTTTTAATAATAACTTCTCCATGTAAAATCTGAAGAAAAGTATGGGAATCTATCTGTTAGGTGGTACTGTACATATGTGATAGAGCAGGGATGTCAAACTCAATTTCATTGAGGGCCGCATCAGGGTTGTATTTAACCTTGGAGGGCCGGGAGAAGGGCTGAGCATAGCCACGGTGGGCATGACACAGACCACACCTCCACACATAAGGTTTTGTACACTTATAAAAATAGATAGGCGTACATTTCTGTGATTTTGTTTTTTAATACTTACTTGATCTATGAGAGAGACTAGATCAAGAAACTGACTGCATAGGAAGACTAGAACTATAAATTATTGACTTAGGCTATAGTAGCAGAATCCTGCAAGCCTGAAATACTTTACCTTTCTTCCCTTTTATAACCTTCTGAGTCAAGGACGGCCTCCTGCAACACTCCGGAGGCCCCATTTTGGACCTGGAAGACCTCCTGCAGCACTCTGGCAGCCAAAACTGGTTGCGGTGGAGCTGCACGTGCTCCCCCCCTCCCAGGTGCCTTATTTTTGCTAGCAGACGTACCGCAGGCCGGTCCTTTGCTATTTCCAGGCTGGCCCATGGGCCTTTTGAGTTTGACATCCCTGTGATAGAGTATATAATGAAAGTTTGGGACTGGAGGCCAATTATCTCTAAACATCTGAGAAAACCTTGGAAAAGCAGGTTTGTACACTTATTTATTTCGAAAGATGTTTTATCAAATTTAACATTTGAAACTAGAAAAATGAATCCATAGGTAAAATCAATATTCCACAGAAGTCATGATAAAGGACATTTCATCGAAGAATCCAAGTTTCTAATCAATGCAACTTTACTGCAACATAGATGGTTGATTTATATATTTATAAACACCTATTATCAAAGTATATTACAATGAACTCTTTTTTAAAAATTATTATCCAAATAAACCTTCTTTTAAAAAAGACAGAATATCTTTAAAGATATAGATTACTCACATTTTTACTAGGTACGCAGATTGGAGTTCCCTGTTTTACCTGACCTGCGTCCACAAGGACTCCCATCACTATGGGATCACGAGAATTAAAAATAAATTGAGGAAGTATTTTGATCTTACAAGGGAATACTGCTATATGCCTGGGGGGAAAGGGGAGAGAAAGATGGCAAAGAACTGTTTAAATGTAGTCTGAAAATAAAGCTACATGAACAAAAATCTATTTTTATTCTCAAGTACTACTACGGATAAATCTGAAAGGGCACAGAAAGTTCTGCCGTAGCACTCATCCTTTAGAACATGGGTGTGAAACTCGATTGCGTCACGTGACATATTGTGTATATCAGGACTTTTTTGCATTTGTGGAGCCAGGGTGGCTGTGGCCTGCACATGACCCATCCAGCCCATGGACTGACAGTTTTACAGGCCTGCTTTAGCAGTTTTACAGGCCTGTTGTTCGAACAGAAGACTATTTCTGACCATGCTGAATTTTTGTAAAACTCCTGAAATATCCGTTTGGGGTCCCAAGTATGAATGAGAGTCTGTCTCTTGGTTTTATTGATGAGTGTTTTTCAGATGCTTGCCTGTTATGTGTTTTTATTTGTATATTATGTGTATTTTAACAACTGTTTCATTCAACAACCAAGATGCTGGTCCAAATTGCAGTAGTTAAGTGAGGATGTCCTGTATTTTTTTACACTAACATTTTTCAGTTGAAATGAGAATGAAACACTAAACTGATATTATAGAACACTGGTCTTTAAAAAATAATTTTATAATTCACACACATGCAAACATAATATTTGTATCTATATCTCTGTATAAGAATTCTACTTACTTGAATTCTTCTTGTTTCTGTTTTTTGTAGTCTTGCCTATATTTTGTGAAGGCATCAAATAAATGATATATAATTTCTGCACTAAAGATTCTAACCCCTAAACTATCAGCCATTTCCTGGGCATCTCGTTCAATCCTCACATCAAATGCCAAGATCACTGCATACCTTGAAAATAACAAATGATAATATTAGGGAGCTGCACATGAAGCCTCTTTAGAAATGCCACAAACATTTTGAAGGAAAATACTTACTGTGGATCATGCTCCAACATGACTGATGCCTTCATAACATCCTTTCTGTGCACAGGTCCTATGTTAATTCCAGCATACTATCAGGAGACAAGAAAAAAAAAACCAGCTTGCCATTGATATAAATTCTGCAAATAATACCTAACAAAATCATGACCAAGAAAACAGAATCTTGGGTACTTACTGGCACTTCTGAAGTTTTCAAAAATTCAAGTAATGCTTCTAAAGATCCCAGGGTAGATGCCTGGACATAAACCCCCTTTTCTTCTAACTTTATGGCATTCAGTGTCTGCTTCAGTTCATGTATCAATTCATCCTTAAAATAAAAAAGGAAGGATTTTAGAAAACTTGCTTTTGTGTGTCCAACACTGGAAGTGGCATTATACACAATACACTTATGAACAATGCACACATCAGAGATACAGCTTTATATTTAGGAACATGCCAATGGAAGCTCAAACTGGTTTAAATTGACATAGCAGAGAGCTCTACTACCCAAAGTAGAGACACAAGGTTAATTCAAAACATAAGGTTAATTAACAAATATTTAAATTATTATTAGATTTTATCCCACCTTTTAAAAAAATAATAATAAATTCAAGTAAATATCTTCTTTCTCCAGAGCACAATGAAAAGTTCAGTTCTATGATAATCAGTTTTTTCCCCTTCTTTAATTCCCCATTAAATGTTCCAAACTCTAAAACGTAAGCAATTATTTTAATTCAATCCTAATTTTACAGAATTGTTCTTTGTTTTTAACTAACATGTAACTTGAAACCTAGTAGCTTATCCAGCTGGCACATGCCTATAAGGCCTTACTTCAATTTACTTCCCAATAATTTGATAACTATATGGGAACAATAATTGCTTCTAATTACATCTCACATTTAAAAATTTAAAAGTCAACAGTTGAGAGCTGTTACTTTGCTTAAATTTCTTAAAAATCTGAAAAGTTCCTCATCGCTGGAATTTCAAACAACTTATTCCCGATTGTTCTACTTTAGCACAATTGAGGCATTCATAGTGGAATTTTCTGACTGCTGAAACTCCATTGATTCTGATGAAGATCATCTGTGCCTTACTTTAAGAACTGGAATTTCATCTTCTTTATAGGCTACAAGCAGGGGCAACCCAGCCAATGTTTTCTCCAGGTCCTTGCCAAGAATCTTTACTCCTTGTGCAGCAATAATTTCTTTGTGTTTTTCATATTGATTCTACACAAACAGAAAGATGAATAGTTATTTTTCTGGTTTTCCAATTTATCACCTTTGTTTTAATTATATTAAGAACTATCAAGAACTCCAATCATTTAACTCTATTCAGTCATTTGACAAGATGACAGATACACTATATTTATTTAATGGGTATCCTACAATTAATGAAACTGGAAGGAATTAATATGACAGAGTTGCTCTATGGTATTATCAGAAATGACAATTTTCATAAGAAGGCACTTCTTGAACAAAAATAACAATTAAATGTTCTGGTTTTTAGACAGTAAGAAGTATTCTTATATCCAAATTCGAAGATAATACAATATAAAGGCTCTTAGATTAGATTCTCCTGCACATCAGAAATATAATGTTGTTCTATCAGGACATAATAAAAGTGTTAGTTCACCTATACAAAAAGTTCCAAAAATGATCAAGTATTATGACAATAAATATTGTTCAATTAAACATTAATTTTAGAACATCCCTGCCAGAAAATCCTCAAAGTATAGCAAAACAGAATAAGGAAAAAATGAGAAATAAATGATATACAACAGTTTCAACATTTCATAATATCAGACAATATGACAAAAACTATGTGGAATCTCCTTTCACAGACTTTATCATTTAAGAATCTGAATCTGTTATTTTTTGCTAATAGAAATTCAACAACAAAGAGCATAGATAAAATTAAATACTTTCACTCAGTATGACTGGACACAAAAACATTTCCCTAGTACTGTCATCTTTCACAGAAATAGCACATTTCTTACAAAGGGTCATTACCACAAAAATAAGATTAATTTATCTGGGGGAAAGGAAGGGTGTATGACCTAGTAACATCATTGAGCAATTCATACACCATTAATTAATTTCAGGAACATTTTTTCATATGCTGTTTCCTTACCTTCACTCGTAATTCTTTCATGGGAGGTGGGAGCAAAAGGCCTCTTATTTGTGTTACTATGGGGCCTTCTACTCCAGGAACAATAATGGTATCACCTTCCTTCAGCCTTCCATTAATCAAAATGACATCTATTGTCGTACCCATTCCAGGAAGTGCTTTGACCTAAAAGACACAGGATTGTATGTCTTAAATGATTTGCCTCAGTCAAGTTTGTTGTATCAATTCAGTTATCTAAGCAGCATTTCAAAAGATTTGCTAGGTAAACATTACCTCCATAACCTGTGCTCTCAGCTCTTCACAGTGTGCCAGTCTCTTATTTAACATGGTTTGTGTCAATTCAACAAGAAGAGCAATTAAACTTCCCATACCATCTCCTGTATGAGCAGAGGTAGGAACCAGAGAAACAAATGTGCGGGGATCCTTATTTTCATAGTACAAGGCAGCATTCAAGCCCTAAAATAAGAAGCAGAACATTACCAAGTGAAAGAATGGGGAGAGCAGGGGAAGGAGGGGCTTCATTCTGCCTAGTCAAAAAAGAAACTTAGGAAGATGGAAAAATGGAATGCATTATCTAATAACCAATCCTCTCCCATTCAAGTCCACTCACCAGAATAACAGTCTTCTATTTCAGTGGTAAAAATGTCTGATGACTCTGACTCATTCTGCAAAAGATCCCATAGTGGGGCAGACTATGGAGGATGAGATGATGTTGCTGATTATTTAAGTCTAAACCTTGTGAGACTTTCACAGCAAAAGTAGCACCTTGACTTTGGCTAAGACTATTACTGTTAATCAGTACAGATATTTCAACACAGAGGTAATGTGACACCTTTAAGAAGTGCTGCTTTTTAGAGTGATTCATACTGTCATATTGTATTCCAGACCTGCTCTAATTTCTATCTAATCTTCAAGGGTTGTGCCTTGAGTAGTAGTTGTCCACGTTACCAAAGCATCTGACATCAATATTAATAAGAATACTGGAAAATTATAATCAGAGTACTGATTACTATAAGTATCAAATCTAGATAAGCTTCTTCCTAACAGCTTGATACGATTAAATAACAGACAAAATGGAACCTTAAATTTAAATCTGAAATACATGTAGACCTTATATAAACAATACTTCTCCCAGTACATTTCCCTCTCTCATTCTCCTGAAAATTACTATAGTCAATAGTACAAAAGTACTGACAAATCCAGTATTACTTCACCATGTCTCTTTCCAGCAGAGATCATTCATTGGACAAGTAAGGATGTCTCTCGACAGAATTTAGGTCTGAAAGCTGGACTGGAAAGGTTATTGATAATTGAACCCTAGTGTCACTGCCTGCATTAAATTTGTTAAATCACTATAAGGTACCAATTTATAATTATAAATTGTCCTGTCTAAGCCTGACTTCTTAGATGCAGGCAATCATCCCTAGGTATACCATATCTGTTCTCACTTTCCTCCTTTCTATCAACCATTTGATTATAATTTTGTTTGATCCTGGATGGTTAATGTGCTTGGGCTAGTTTTACCTACAGGAACTACAGCGTGCAAAGCATACTCAAGATGATTAACATTTTTTTAACCAAATTGATACTCACCTGCTGGGCAAATTCTACTATGATAGCCTTAGCGCGTTCCTCAAATTCATCCTTTGTGTTTTTCTTCTGTTTCTTCAATGTGACAGCTACATCTGTATCTGGACTCTTTTTCCAATCATATAATCTATCAATCTAAAGAAGACAGAATTCACCACTATTTAATATTGCATTATTCAGGCAGATCTATATAGTAAATACTCTGTATGTATGGAAATAAGCAAGGTAGAATGGAATGGAAAACAGAATAGAATAGAATCAAGTGGAATAGAGCAGAGCAGAACAGAACAGAACAATAACTTTATTCTCACTCTGAATGTACACTGATCAGCATACATTAAAATGAAATTTAATTGCATACAGCTCTCAAAGGGTCTCCACCTCCAATATATGCTACATAAGCATGACAAAATAAATACAAAATTATGTACCATTTCCCCGAAAATACAGCCTATTCCAAAAATACGCCCCAGCCTGATTTTTGGGGGTGTAATATAATCCCTACCCCAAAAATAAGTCCTAGTGAAGGAGATGTGGCAAGCACAGGAGGCAGCCCTTCCCTTCCCGAGTCACCACATGGAGGGTTGGCCCCTTAATCACAGGCCGCGGATCAGCTGAGCCAGCAAGGGCTGGGAGCTGCCTCTCATTCTGCCTCTCTGCGGAGGCCTCCCAGTGCAATGCTCTGCCACAGCTTCAGAGCAAATCTCCACCTTCCCTGCATAGGATTGCGAGACTGAAGGCTTCGGGGGGAGTATTTTTGGGATGTGCATCTGTGCAAAGCTCCCCAGGGATAGAATGATTGGCAGGGAAATTGAGGGAGGGGGGATTTTCCAGCTGATTGGAGCAAGACAAAGCCTCCAACCTTGCAATCCTATGCAGGGAAGGCGGATGTATGCTCTAAGGCTGCAGCACTGTGTTGCACCAGGAGACCTCCACAGGTACTGGTAACATTTCTGAAATATTAACACTGTACTCACAGGAAAATCCCCCCCTCATCGTGGTTTGATTTGCTTTCTGTGAAGCTTTGTACTGAGAAAGGTCCATGCTTTCTGATTCCCTTCTCCTCCACCCCCCTCCTCCGGCTTTCCATCTCAGCTTTCATAGACAACTGTCCGCCAGGGTGGAGGCTCCCTCGTGGGGTGCAATTGAACTTCCAACCCAGATCATCCCAGAGGTATGTACAACTGTACGGTAATCATTAAGGCAATGTGATGATAGTTTGGGGGGGCATTGGTATGATGATTGCAATCTTAAAACATGATGGAACCACAGCCTGACGCAACAAGGAGTTGAAGATGTCTGTAGGAACAGTGGTCAGCACACTCCTTAAGTACCCATCCAGGGATATTATCAGGACCAACAGCTTTCCAAGTATTGACATTCCACAGGACCTTCCGAACAGTTGTATCAAACCTGAAGCACCTGCTCATCAGGGAGGGGAACAACCTTTCTTGCTGGAATGTTGTTTGTGGCCTCAAACCGTCCCAAAAACATATTCAGCTTATTTAGAGAATCTATGTCATCCTTACATGTCAAAGAAGCTGCCTTATAGTAATGACCCGAATAACTTGCCACATACATCTTGGGTCCATAGGATCTTGAAAGAAATTCTGTACTTTCTGACTATAGGCCCACTTTACTGTATTTATAGCACGTCTCAAATCAGCTCTTGCTATTGCACCCGATTTGAAAGCTCAAAACTGTTTCTCGCCTTCAACATTGCAAAGACCTTCTGTGATATCCAAGGTTTCTCATTTCTCTCATGACAATAGTCCTAAGAACCCCTGGCATCCTCCACAACTTTGGAATATAAGTAATTAACATGTTCATACTCTGGATCTTCATTTAAACATGTTCTCTTACATTGCATATTCCCCTATTCTTTCACTGAAATAAGTTGATTTTTCCAAACAACTGATTGCTGAAGTCCTTCTTGTAGGAGAAATTTGAAGACTGTTTCTACATCACAGCTTCAAATACAACTATTGGCCCTTTCATTCTCAAAACATCGAGGTGTTCAAGGACACAGAGGTCCTGAAATGATATGGGTATAAAGGATAGGATAGGATAGGATAGCACAGGACAGGACATTGGAGGTCTTCTAATCCAACTCCCTACCTAGCCAGGAAACCCTATACCATTTCAGGCAAAGGGAGAGAACCATTCCTTTGCAAAAAGCATTCTTAAGATGATATTCATTTTAGTACAATCCAGTATTAATCTTTCATATACAGAAGGCTACAGCATCAATTCAGTTCCATCCACTCTTCCAAAAGGGACAAAATATTTATAGCTATGTTCACCTAATTTATTAAATGCTAATAAATTATTTTATTTTCAGATAAATACCGTGTTTCTCATATAATAAGGCCGGGTCTTTTTTTTTTTTGAGCCCCGAAAAAATGGCTAGGCCATCTTTTCGGGGGTGACTTAATTCCCTCCCTTTGCATCTTCGGGCGGGCGGGCGGCTTGGATGTTGACCTCGGCATTGGTGGGGCACTTCGTATCGGGGTCAACGCAGGCAGCACCATATCCGGGTGTGCAACAAAAGTACTTCCTAACAGCAAGCCCCACCACCATTCCCCCCATTTCGCATGTTTTAATATAGGCCTTAATTTGGGGGGAGGGGCTTAATTTCATTTCATTATTAATTTAATTTCAATTTCATTTCATGCTGGGACTTCCTATTGGGGGAGGCCGTATTGTTGGAGAAACAGGGTATAAGTACAGTAAACCCTTGATTTGATTAAGCTTCTATGCATGAGGAAAGCGTACAACCTGGATTGTCCGCCTCCTAGTCTAATACTTCAACCACTGCAACTATTTTGATAAATAAATCATTGATTATGGATGTGTGAAGCACAACAAAGGAGATAATTGCTAACATATTCTGCTTATAGATTTCTCAAGAAAATCCAGCTGTGCTGGGGTAGAAAAAGGCATTGAGCAACATAGGCATTTACATACAAAAGGGCTTTTCTTAAGAAAAAACTCTAACAAACCAGCTGGTTTCTTACACTTTGCTAAATTTGCTTTAATAGTGATTAAAAGGTCACAATAAATGAGTTCACACATCCATAATCAATGCTTTTCATACCAAAATAGCTTAGCTCATGCAACATATAAAGCCAAAACAGAATACATCATTGAATACAAACCCATTCAATGAAAAGAGATCTTACCTTGTTAAGTGCAACTATAAAGGGACACTTTTTGGATTTCAGCAGGTTTATAGATTCAATTGTCTGAGGTTCCAAACCATGCATGATGTCTACTACAAGAATTGCAATATCACATAGTGAGCTTCCACGATTTCTAAGATTGCTGCAAATTAAAAGAGTATTGTCAACAACAGAAAAAAGCATGATCTGTAGTTTACCAAATTTGCAGTTTACCAAAGAATAAATAATGTGTATTCTTAATACAAATCATGTTAGGTAGAAAGATTGTAATATTTTTTTAAAACAAGTTTTATTCTGTTTTCCATATTTTAATGTCTCTTTTTAGTGAACAGCATGATTACAGGTTTCACATATACCTACAAATATGACCATGGTTACATATTCAATTTTTATATCCAATTCCTTATCTTAACAGTGCTTTTATACATTTTCTATTTTATTGTATTATTCCAAATATTTATCTCATTATTTAATTTACTTATAACTTCATAATCATTATACTTTAGTACTTTTAACTGTCACATTTGTATATTTAATCTTAAATTCTAATTAAAAAAGACACTTCTATAAATTGGTTTCCCCCTGAAATCTCAATATAAGTGTGCCACCTCTAAGTTATAAATTCATTTATTTTCACCACTTTTACATCTCGTTAAAACATTTAACATTATTACCTAAAACATTAAATTTAATAATCCCTTTAAAACTACATAGCATATATAAATCAAATTCTGCATGATTTTTCTTTTTAAATTTCATTAAATTTCCCCCCCCCAAAAGGACATATTAATCTACTCATTCAAACAGTAAAACAATCCTAAGCCCTAAAGTTAATTTCATTTCAGCTCTCCTCCTATATCATTTCATTTATTTCCATATATTTAATACATATATTCCATTAATTATTCCATTCATATTTAAACCAAAAAAAGCCAACATTACAATCTTAAAAATATTTCAATATATCTAATATATTTATTCCATTATTTGTTACAATTATGTCTCTACATAAAGAGGAAGAGCATTAGATTCCATTATCCCAAAAAATAACAATTCTGTTTTTCCATCGTCAGTCTGTAGGTCCCTATTTCGTAACTATAAATTTATTTATATTACCCCTAATACCTTGCAGAATCCCCTTTCTATATAATCACCCATTATTTCTGTGTCCAATTAAGGATTTCCCCATTTTTTTACAATTCCCATATTTCTTTATTTCCAAATCCTGTTTCTTGTCCCTTCTTTCCCCCTGTCTTTTCTCCTTTGTTCTTTCACTCCAGTTTTTATCCCTCTCTCTATTTATAGCTTCCTTTCACCCTTTGAATTTCTGCTGGCTCTTTTTCCCTTTTTTAATTTTTCGGATATTCCCCTTTTTATTTAATTTCTTAAATCTCCTGGATTTATTTCCAACTCTTTTCTTCTTTCTTTCAAGAGTTCTTGTTTCTCGATGATCACTAAAGATGGTCTCTTCTATGATTTGCTCCACCTCCTCTTCTGCCTTTTGTCTTTGTTGTTCATATTCTGCTGCCACATTTTCAATAAATTTTAAAGCAAAACCCAGCGATTCACCTCGTTCTTGCAGTGTGTCTTTCATTTTTCTGAGTTCTATTTTTAATGCCAGAAGAGAAATCGCCATTTTACAACTTTCTGATTCGTAATTTAATCCAAATAGTATCTTCCTGTTTTGAGCTTCCTCAAAGACGGACCGCTGACCGCGATCGTGCATGGCTTTGGTTCGTACTTCAGCGTCGGAGAGCAGAAGCTACCTCATAGGGGTGGCGGAGGAAGGGGAGACCATCAGCTGGGTAGAGGGGAGTCCAAATCCCCTCCCCGGCTTGGCAATTGCTCCCTCCCGAAGATGCCTGAAGCGGTGGTCTAAAATGGCCACCCTGAAGGGGAAGATTAGACTGGAATAAGATTGTGCAGGAGAGAGAGAAAGAAGCTAACAGCAGGAGGAACGGGACGATATAATCAAATAGAAGATACCCCCCAGGATTAACATTTCAAAGAATCTTTAAGAAAGGATCTAAGCGGCGAAGAGAAAGAAAGAAAAAAAGGTGTGAATTGCTTTTGATAGCATCGGGGCTTCGAAACTGCAAAAGGTAGAAGCTGGAGAAGGAACTATATAATCAACTTGGATAAGTATACTTTGAGTTTATATTGGCACTAATAAAGCTGAACTATAGACTGTTAAAGAGGAAATTTAATATCAACTGGATTTGATCTTTTTCTTGTTGGAAAATTGTGGTTTAAAAAGCTCTGAATAATAGAGAAGAAAAAAGAAAAGAGGGGGTGAAGACTTAGCATAATAAAGAGTGCCATCTCAGTTAAACTCAACTTATTTTTCTTTTAAAAAACTCGTTTCTTGAAATTGCATGGAAATTGATACAATAAAGCAAGAACTTTGAAAAATTGAAACATGGTAACAAAGAAAGAATTAGGAAGATTCTGCCTTTGGATTAGTTGCTGATTCTGACATGAATTTGTCACTGGATTAGCGGAGACTTAAAAACTTGAGAGGAAGAAAAGTTGACTGTTGGAGAACGATTGTAATATTGATCAGTCCACATATAATACAGGTACAAGACAGCATACCACTTAAAATATATAAATAATTTCTGTCTCTGCAACTGTTTTTAACATTATATATTACAAAATGTAACCCCAAAATGATATAAGTAATCTTACCTAAAAGACTCGTGTCCTGGAGTATCAATGATAAGCATTCCTGGAATCTTGACTGTTTCTTTGTCAAACTATTATTGCAAAATATTAATTAACTTGATATTTAGGCAAACCAAATTTTTATAAGTTTCATGCTTGATGACATTTATTACAAATCTCAATCCTGTTTGAAGGTACATTAATATTTTAACTATTAATATATAAGTTAACAATTGAATAACTTTCACTTATTAGATGTAAGTCTTTTTAAGATCGTAGGTTAAGATATGCTTTTATTGTGAGCTCCATCTCTGTTGGCATTTGCAAAATTACAAATGAACATAGACATAAAAACCTCCATAAGATAAGTAATTCAATTCTATGTATTCATGCAAATGCAGAATATTTCAGGTCAACCAAAATAGTCCTCTGAACATGGAACAAATAAACAGAAACCTAAAATTATCCACTGTCAACACTGATAATGATCATAGGCCAAATTCATACTATTATGTGGAATGCACTTAAAGGGCTGAAGGGCTCCTACTTACAGTTTTCACCATCTTTGCTTGTTCATTAATGGCTTCAAGAGGAACATTAGTTGCCCCAATCTGCTGAGTGATGCCACCTGCCTCACTGTCTTGCACATGAGTATGACGAAGCTATATGAAATATACCATAGTTATTATGATATAGTATAAAACAGTTCTCAACTACAAGTGTTCAGTTCAAGTAAAAGCCAACAGTTTGTTTGCTAGCTAGTGCTATACCTGTGCTTACCTTATCTAGGATTTTTGTTTTTCCTGTGTCTACATGCCCCAGCACACAGATAACAGGTGCTCGTAGTTTCTCAATATTTGCATTTTTATTATTTTCAATTCGACGTTTCTAAAATTAAAAAAATGAGAGTAAGTTTTACTCCCCCATTAAACAAAGTGAAATGCAAATAAGTCAGATTTGAGGATTTAAATATTTTCAAGATCAATGCAATATCCCCAGTGTTTATTAGTTTTCTTTTTAAAATAAACCTGAAGTTTTAGGCTAGTTGGCATCATAAGCATATATTTATATTTAGTTACATGCCATAATTCTGTATCAAAAGGGAATAATTCTGGCTAAAATTCAGAGCTCTCTCCAGTCCATGGGGAAAAGGCAAAAAAACTGTTTGTGAAAATGTTTAACTAAATACCTCAATTCGACGTTTAGCTTTGTCATATGAACGTTCTTCTTTAGTGCGATCATCATCCGAATCAGACTCTGAATCTGAACTTATTTCTTTGTTTAGCTTTTTTTCTACAGAGTGTTTTGCAGCAGCTTGTGGGTTTAATTCCTTTTCATCTGAGGTTTTCTCTTCTTCACTTCCTTCACTTTCTCCTTCTTCATACTCTTCACTCTCTTCCATATCATCTTCATCTTCATCCTCATCTTCATCATCTTCGTTTTGTTCTTTGACTTCAATATGGACAGTTTTTCTCTCTGATGAAGAAATACAAAAGTTACTTAATATGATTCTAATTTGGCTCACCCAACTCTGCTTTGCCCAGGTATTTATAGGTAATACTGCATATCGCTGAGAATTCTTTAGAGGTTTGTAGTATATAAAATATGTAATAGATATGCCGCAGACTCATTCCCATGACCAGCCACAAATGCAAAGGAGCAACAGTGCATCAAAAAGTCAAGCAATAGCTTGTTCTCTTATTGGTTGTTCCCATTACAGAAGATTTTGTTGAGAACAGAAATGTGGCCCTTCTAACAATGTTATCACTAGCCCTTCTCACCCAGTTAGACAGCTAGAAATTTTTTTAAAATTATTGAACAGCTAAATATTAACAGAAAAATAAGCCACACATAAACAAAGTAAAGCAATCTGCATTGCAGTTTAAAATATATATTCAGTTTTAAATACGCTTGCTTACTTTCTCTTACTAAACCCAAGGCTTTAATGAAAACCAAAGTCTCACATGCCATGTAATATTTTGTTCTTTTTTCAAAAATTTACCTTTTTCTCTTTCTTCATCACTGGCCATAGCTTCCCAGTCATCTAATCCTCCATCTTCAGGTTCTTCCTCTTTTTCTTCTGAAACTAAACAATAATAGATTTTCTAGTAACAAAGTTTACTTCATAGCTTACTAGGCATTAAACTCATTTCTTACTGCCTGAAAATAAACATTTGAACATTTTTCACAAATATCATAAGAGTCATAGAGTCTCACACACAGATTAATTTAAGGAAATTAAATGAGGGTTCCTCAAAGAGCTGATTATGATATAATGAAATACTGAATGCCCAATTTAGAACTACCTGGTTCAGCTTGAAGATTAATCTCCTCTTGTTCAGGTACAACTATTTCTGCAGCTTCTTCCACTGGGGATGCCAATTCTGTAATATCTAAAATGCCATTTAAAATTATTAGTTATGACTATTTTAAATTCCTGTCATTGTTCAAGAACACAGCTCCTACAACCTTACCTACATTACATTCTTCAATTAGCTTACAATATTTATGCTTCTAGGCTACCAAATAACCACAACCTGTAAGGGAAGTCTGTTTGACAGATGGTCCACTATTTACTGCAGACTTCCCTACACTGTAGGCACAGTAAATTATAATTCCTATGGTCTCTGCAGTAATGATATATCTACTTGATCAACTACTTTATGCATTAATGGCCAATGCAGGATGCAACAATGAAAATAAATATAAAATACCTATAGATTCATAAAACTTTTAATAACCCAAATAACAAAGAAATTGCATCTTAATTATTATGAATATAAATCATTATGTCAATTCAAGCTATAAATCAGAAACATTATTCTACACCAAATTAATCAATCTTTTTTAAAAGGCATAGAACTCTTCCATGCTTTTTCTGCATGGCTAAATTACATTCATTATCCTGTGAAATTCCATTTATTTTGATACAAGCACATAGTAAACAAAGAATCTCTAACCTTTAATGATCATATCTTTTTCTTTTCCATTTATCTAATACATGGGTGTCAAACTTGCTGTGTCATGTTGCCGTCACGTGACATTTCACAATGTTTTCCCCATCTGCAGAGCTGGGGTAGGAGTGACCTACACGACGCATCCGGCCCGCAGGCCACCAGTTTGACACCCCTGATCTAATATGATAGCAGAGAAGGAATGAACCATCACTTTGTACAAACCAATTTGGAACATCTCAGATTCTTGCAATAATATTTTAGAAGTCAGTCAAAAATGTATAGAACCATAGAACAATAAGGGTGGGATGGAAGAGACCTTGGAGATTATCTAGTTCAGTCCCCCCACCTGGTGCAGGAATTCACAGCAGGACATCTCCTGTGCTTAAAACACTTTAAATCACAAAAGAGATTCTGCCAATGGACCTTTCACTGGACAGCACAACCCACTGAAGACTATCCTGTGCTCCATACATCTATATAGAGCAAAGGAGATACTTCGAAGCACACAGTGATTGAAATGATTTAATCTTTTCTTGATTTTTAACCTGTTTCTGTGTTTACAGTTATCCATAAACAACATTATCACCTTCTCTGCTTTCTTGCTGCTGTTGCTTTTTTTTCTTTTTGTCTTCATATATGGGTCTTTTTTTTGGTACTGAATCTTTGGATGGCACCTCCACACCTGCACATTAAACAAAAAAAATCTTCACATAAACATTTGATGACAAGTGACTGAATTTGGAAATTAACAAGATAGGATAAAATTTGAGGACAAATATCTTGACAGTGTGTCTAGATTGAAACTTAGGACTTTTAATATGGATCAGTTAATCTGCTAGTGATATGATTTTACACTGGTATTCTATTATTGAATAATAAATATTAGTATTTACAGTTTACATTCAGTGAAACATATACTGAAAACATTTTGTTAATAACAAAAAATTTCTAATCTGTATGTTAAGTGAAGTAGTGCTGAAAAAAAGATGACCTGAATAGCAACAAAAAGCTGCACACAGAAGCGCAGACCTCATTTGTACTTTGGCTTATTAAAATAGGATGGTTTAAACATGACAGCAGACAGCAGACACTCATTTACAATTGTACCACTTGATCTTAAGCAGATTTTGTCAGTAATAAATTTTCACTTAATTGGAGACTATTCTGAAGTACAAGCATAAAATTGTGGTATTTTAAGTTAATACTTTACACAAATACAAATAAGAATTGCAAAACCACAACTTTTCTGTTAAAATGTCCCCGTGCTATCCTAACAATCATACTCTAATGAAGTATGTATAATATTTTATCCTAAACAGGACAAAAATTAGAAAATTATTATAAAGAGCAATCCTTACCCTGTGCTTGCAGCAACTTAAGAGTGACCTCTGCCCTGGCTTTGGATTCCCTTTGAGATTTGGTTAGAAGCTTTCCTTCCTTCTTCAAACGTTCTTTTCTCTCCTTTTCTTTTTGTTTTTTCCTTTCCTTTTTTTCTTGTTCCAAGCGTTCCTACAAAAATCAAGTTTTAGCCTCTTTATGACTTCCAGTGCACAGGGCTGGAACTTGGCATGCAAAAATGATAAGGTTGCAATGCTGCACACATTCAGTTGGGAGTCTTGTTTAGATTTCCCTCTAAATAAATGTATATAGCATTGCATTACAAATACAATGTAATTCAATAACAAATAAAAATCAGGATTAGTTATATCCGTAGCTTAATGATTTTCAATACAGAAAAAAAAATGACATGGCAAGGGATTCTGAGTATCTTTGCCTTTCAAAGCTAAAAACATATACACTAGAGACAAATCTATTTATTCTCAATCTATAGGAAAAGTTGTAATACCTCTTCTTTGCGTTTGGCTTCTAGCTCTTCAAGTTGTCTAATACGTTCCTCCTCTTCTCTCTTTGCTCTTTCTTCCTCTTCTTTCAGTTTAGCCAAGGCTTCTTGCATTGCTTTAACTGTGGCCTTACTGGGACCTTTTTTTTTCTCTTTTTCCTTTTCATCTTTCTCTCCTTTCTTTTTCTTTTTATCTTTATCCTTTTTCTTCTTCTCACCTTCATTATCATTGACTAAAAAGGAAAGTTAATTGTTGAAGCACAAAGGATAATTATGTATAAGAAGAACTTAAAAAGTAACGAAAATTAGACATGCTTAAACTCTTGGTATTTTTTTCTCTCCCACATTTTACTCATGATAACTTTCAAAACTGTCAAGCATGAAAAGCCACTTGAGGGGAGCCACTTTTTATGAAGAGTCCTTCTTATATACCTTATTATATGAAAAGAAAAAGCATTTGCTTTAGGTAATTTTAAATAAACTATCAAATCAGCAACATGAATAACTAGGCAGCATTCAATTAATGTTAACCACAGAATAAGCTTAAAGAAAAAAGGAGTCAAGAATATTATCATCAGTTCCATTCATTAGGTTATAAACTGAAACCTACAAAATTCTTAATAATCAAAAATTAAGTATAAATCCTCTTCTTCCTAAATATGTCTTTCACAAGCAAACCCAATTTCTGAATGAACATATAAAGTCAGAGTGGTATCATTTGCTGATAAGTCAAATGTGAAAAGATTTCAGGATAGATGCTATAAAGACTGATCTTTATAGATTAACATTTCTTGGCATATTACAAGATTAGAGAAAAACACTTCAATAGTCTCACTCCTTACTTTTGTTGAGAAACCAAGTATAAAAATAAAAAGAAAGATCTATTTCTCACATATTTCCCAAATGTTACTAACCTTCTGCTGCTTCTGGGGTCTCTCCCTTTTCCACAGTGGCAGATGTTGACAGCTGAGCTGAGGCAGTTCCTTCGTCAGTCTTCTTCAGCTTTGCCTGTTCTTTATTAGCTTCCAAGTCTTCCTTTTCCTTCTGTTTCCTTAGTTTAGCCTTCTCCTCTTCCCGTTTTTTCTTTTCTCGTTCTTTTTTTTCTGCCTTCTTCTGAGCCACAGTTTTTATTTTAAATGAAGAGTCATCCATGTCATCACCGCTTTCGGTCTCAGCCACTAATTTTACCTTCTGATTTTTCTTCTGCCCCTTTTTTGCCCGTGAGCCTTCATCCAATTCATCTTCACTCTCACCAGAGGACACAGGATGAGCCAACTCTTTGCTCTTCTTCACAATGCCAGTTTCATCTTCTTCAGAAAATTCGTGTTTATTACCCGATTTCTGAACTTTTCCTTTCGTTTTTTTCAAATCAAAATAATAATCATCATCACTCTCGGAGAGTAGTTCTTTCTTGGGTTTGAGGGACTTTTTAGATTTTTTTTCTTTGTCTTCCATTTCTTCACTGCCATCTTCCTCCTCTAAGCTAGCCTTTTTATTCTTGCCTTTCTTCTTTTTATCTTGTTTTGACATGACAAATTCTTCATTTTCATTCTCTACCTGATAAAATATTTTAATATCATACATTGTAAATAATAATAGAAACCTGTACATATGGTTTGTGATCACTACATTCTCTGACTATTAAACATTAACAAACAAAACACCTCTCAGAAATATATCTCCCTCTATTTGGTTGGGAACGGTGGCAAAAGAAATCTGAACAAATGCTTCAGATGGTACATAAAATAAAACCTTGTTCAAAAAGTGTAGCGAAGTTATACAATAAATAGTGCTTTTTGCTGAAGATCTTGTATATGTAAGGTTTTTTTTTTTCATGTGGCAAAGGAACCTTCAAGCACAGCACTGCATATGTGAACTTTTTTCTGTCTGGACTTTATTCAATTGTTCCTGAAAGGATATTTCTTTGGAATATAATTTGTTAAGTCTTAAATTAGTAAGATTATTAGACTACTCTTCCTTTTCCTGGTACTGTTTTCTTGTACAGCATGATAAAAATTCAGTTTCAATAACACACCTGATTAAGTTCATATTTGTGAGAAGGGACTGTAGCTGCAGAGGGAGGGAGGGAGGGAGGGGGGAGGGCTAAATTAAACCCATCAGCAGCAGAATCAGGGTTAGATGGGGTGGGGCAGGAAGACCTTAGCAGTCCTCAAAGGGAATGAGGGCAAGCAGTCGTTCACTTTGTAGAGCCAAGCCCAAGATCATAACAACAACAGAACGTACAGTTGGTATAAGGAAAGTGTCTGTAGGAAGGATGTGGGGAGAGAGCAGCAAAGCACGAGTTAAGTCCATGAGTTAAACAGGGGTGGAAAAAGAGGCAGGCAGAAGAATTATAGAATTGGGTCTAAAGCAGGGCTGTCCAACCTTGGCCCCTTGAAGCCTGGCGGACTTCAACTCCCAGAATTCCCCAGCCAGCTTTGCTGGCTGGGGAATTCTGGGAGTTGAAGTCCGCCAGGCTTCAAGGGGCCAAGGTTGGACAGCCCTGGTCTAAAGCCAGTGGCAGCAGCGTTGAAGGGCGGATGGCCTGCGGTCAGGATGGAACACAGCAGGTCAGGAAGACACTTGAGGTAGTTGCCCTATGAGGGAAGCAGGAAGCCACACAGATTGCATGGCTGGAAAGACACAGGGAAGAATGTGAACAGTGCTGACCTCTAGGCCAATAGCAAGCAGCAAGATGTGGAAATAGTCTCAGGAGTCTTTGGACAGGGTGGTGGGCAGAGATGGGCAGCAACACTCTGAGGCAAGTATTATAGAAGAAAGCACTGACACCTAAGACTTGTAAAAAATTCTTACGTTTGCAACTCTTCCAAGCAAAGCTGGACAGCTGTCAGAACTTGGACCAAACTAACTGGGTAAGCCAGCAGCTACATTGTTGTATCCCTCTTTCTCTGGCTGCCAGGTTTCTTTTGGTGATAATCTGGAAGATAACAGCTTCCCTGGATAGGCTTTCAAATGTTGGCAGGAAATGGCTGCCTGAGAAGGTGAATGGCAGCATAGAGCCCTGCTTTGCAATATCATTTGGCATCTTCCTGCTTCACCCTCTTCTCCCCCTTCTCACAGGTGCCCTTGATTGCACTGAATTCTACCACCACTGCTAGCCTTGGGAACAATTCTGCAGAGCAACCACTTGTCTCCTGTCAGTCCTACAACCTGTACAGCTCCAAGCCCCCTCAGAAAAGAGTTGCCCAGTCAACTTAGGGCACCTTTGTCAACAGGAGCCTTCTTCCTGGTCCTTTTTTTTGCTTGGCACATCTCCCTTGGCTCAAGCCTCTCAAGCCGATAACCTGTTCCTCAGGGCATTTCTTGGCTCCTTCCAGCAACGGTAGCCCATCTCTTTCAGGAGAGTCAGCATGGATAAGATCTGGGGTAGGTTTTTTTTTTTCCCAGCCCTGCATTCCTGAGGCATGATTAGGTACAATTGCTGAGCATGAGCATAGACAAGAGCTACCCCAAAAAATTAAACAACAAGACAGGGGATGTGGCTGAGCTCCCTCCTTCAGGGGGCCATATTTGCACTAGCCAGGCAATGCATACCCAGAACTACTTCTCAGGAATTGAACACCTAAAGCTCCATACAGGACTCCTGCACTCTCTGGCAAACTGGCACTGGTACCAAACTCTGACAGGGCTCCAATTTTGCAGGCATAAAAGGGGATAAAGAATGTAATAAGGATGCCATTAAATGCTAAACAATTAATTGACATACTCAATTATTCCCATAATCCTAAGACAAGTTTCATTAGCACCTTCAAATGAATTCATCCAACTTCATCATCAATAATTCACTGGAAATCAAAGCAACACAAAGCTTCAGAGCTTTGTGGAAAGCAAAGTAAATGCAGATGATTCATTATAGTTCAAAGATCAATAGCCAAATACTTCCTTTCCTAATATAGTTAAGTTAAAATATAACTATAATATCAAAATTTGCACCAATATTGGTTTTGACAAATAAAGGGAATTGAGATTTAGGTTGTACTCTGATACTTTTGTATGGACTGTAAGCAAACTTTCCCTCTGGTGAATTTAAACATTTTGTTTGGATACAAATGAAATAAATGGACATTCCTTCAGGATTAAAGCTAATGGGATTGAAATAAAATATAAATTAATCTTGCATTTATATTTAAAACATCTTATTCAGTCATACTGATTGCATCACTTCTATAAGGTATTAATTTTCTCTGACATACATAACCATTAAGATTTTCATTGTATGCGCTGCACCACTTTTTGGGAAAACTGGGTTTAATTTCCTGCATTATCATATGATTTTCTTCTCTACTTAAAATGGAGTAATTCAATGCAGAAATCTATTTTGTCTATACGGGATATGTCAAAGAAAGTTTAAAGATGGATGCAATCACCAGGCTTCTTGTGATGCAGTTTAGACATGGGAACATGAAGCTATTGGCTTTTCCTACCACTGCCAGATTATAAGTTTATGCGATTGTCAGCATTATTTTAGACTGAGCGCTATTGGTTAAGGATGTATACATTCTACTTTGCTATATTTCTGATACGTTAAATTTATTTTAAAAAATTGATGTGGATTGTTTTATGTGTGGGAAAGAATTATGCAATATTGAAGGGACAAATTACAAATAACTTAGAACAATGGAATGTTGATATGTATCATTGGCGGTATTCGCCCGGTTCTGCCTGGTTCTGGAGAGCCGGTAGGAGCGATGAGCAGCGGAGACTGAACCGATTCTCTCCGCTGCTCTAATGGCTCTGATATTGGGCCCACCCGCCCGCCTGGGCTCCCATACTCACCTTTATCCGATGAATTTGAAGCGCAGCTGCTTTGCGCGGCACAGAAGAGTGCTGCGTGGCAGCTGCTGAAGCAACTGGGATCGTGCAGGTTTGCAGGAGGTGAGTTAGAACACCTCTTCTGCCTGTGCAAAGTGCACGTTTGGTGCACGCACACACACAAAGTGTGTGCACATGTGCAAAGCGCTTCCACCAAGCCACGCCCACCGAACCAGTGGCAACAATATTTGAATCCCACCACTGATATGCATGAACTGTCAACAGTTTTGTTTTTGTTTTTTTACAAAAAAAAAAGCCTTTTGAGCAATCTGGTCAAGTGCTTTAAATATATTTTGTTCACAACTTTCCACACCACTTTCCAGAGAGGTGGGTAAATTTCAGTGTTCAATTATTATAGTGTTTCCAGGTGAATTAATCTGACACAAAAGATATACAACGTTTTAAAACTTTGAGCACCAGTTTTGCAGGATTTTTACCTTTGCTACAACTGGTTCTTTTTCAACTCTCCCACCTTGTGTTTCTAGAGACAGCTCTTCCAACTCTTTCAGGATATCATCTTCACTGCAATAAGAATTATATTATTTAGATCCTGTTTATATACTAAGAAAACTAAGGAAACAGAAGTCAATCATTGGATGAGTCTGATAACAGAATAAGAGTTGAGAGGGACCTTAGAGGTCCTCTGGTCTAACCCTCTACTCAAGCAGATGACCCTATATCATTTCAGACAAATGGTGTTTAAAGTAGTGCTGCTCAGCAGTCTAAATCATAACATTCCTTCCCTTTCATCTTTTTGAAACTTCTCAAAACATTTTAAGGGAAGGGGAGATATAGAAGAGGGTAAACTCTACAATATATACCCTACCATAATTTATTTTCAAAACTTAAATGTACTATATAAACATACAGCAAGTTAATGTTTCTATGAGATTGGCATTCTCATGTTCCTTCATCTGGAAAACCATTTAAGAAGAAAATTAGAGCAGTGCGCAAGTTCTGTTTCTCATATAATAGTTGGGCAGTGAAACTAAAGGGGAAATCATAGCCAACGGCACACAGATGAATAGGGAAGACAAGGCACTTTGCCTTGGCTGAACAACTCAGTAAGATGCTACCAAAACATTTCTGCAACTGCCAATAAAACTACAGGGATGAAAAAGTAGATTTGGTCTCTATCATCCCTATCACAATTCTTTCAGTCATCATTAAATGCACTTGTACAAGCCTTCTCCAAATATAGCTTTTTATCCCACATCTTCAAAGCATGCTACAAGGATATTCACAAAGTCTGATTTCATGCATCTAATATAATTTGTATGACAACTCCTGCCTAAGCAAGGGGTTGGACTAGAAGACCTCCAAGGTCCCTTCCAACTCTGTTATTCTGTATATTCTATTTTATGAAGGACAAATTTTGTACTTACTCATAGTCTTGTTTTTTCTTTTCTTTTTTCTTCTTGCCTTTAGATTTTTGAGGCTCTTGTTCCTTGGCAGCACCTGCACCCTCTATTTCAGCAGCAAGGGCATCAAGATCAAGATCATCCTTGGCACTAGAACAGCCCCGCAAAAAATAATAATCAAAAACTAAAGAAATGTGAAATATATCTGATACAGAAGTTCAAATTTGTCCTTTCCAATACTAGCATTTTAAAGAAAACTTGTTCTTGAGTCTGAAAATCAATTTTTTAAATAATTATTTCAATATTGCAGTTCTATTCAAGAGGCCCAAATCAAGTACAATATGCTTCAGGATTGTAATTTCATGTGTGGGGCACCGTTTATATTTATACAAGCAAAGAAAAATTTAGCCAAGAAGTTCTCAGCTTGGTAAGATTGGATATTGTATTATCTGCTGCTTAAAATAAAAGTTCCTTTGAGGCTCCTGGCAATTTTGTGGATAATCTATATAGTTTTCTTGGCAGCAGTGCATACTTTTTCCATAGTGATTTTCTTTGTTTTTTTCCAACCTTTCCAAAGGCTTTCTGGTAGCTTTTCTTTCAAGAACTAAACAACACCAAACTGCTTAGCTTCTCAAGATCAGCTAAAGTCACTTTATTATTATCTTTAGTTTTTGCAATGTATAAAATCATGTTAAACTTCTACTCTTTTTCCAATAACCTATTTTTAAAAATTATCTCAGAATGTATCTAGCAAGCATCTTCTGTAATAGGCATTTGCATTCAAAAAATATTGGGCGGAGACTTTGCCCAAAAAATGCCCAAGGGGGGCCGCCCAATAATCTTCGCCTTGTTGGGAGGAGGCGCCCCGAGGCAGGCCGGGCAAGGTCCTCGTAAAGAGCGCGTCAGAGGGGCTGTCGGTGAGCGCGGGCCTGCGCAGGGGTCCCGCACCGCGCGGAGGGGGGGGGAGCCGGGGAGGGCTTGACCCGTGGCTTGTTTGTGGGCTGTGGGAGGGCGCGCCCCGCCTCTGGGGCTGCCAGAATCCCGGAGGCGCTGGTGGCGGCGGGAGAGGTAAGAAAGGATCTGGACCCTTTCGAGTCCTGGAGCAGGGGGGGGGGGGGGGGGGGGGTAGGTCAGCGAACAAAGCCCCGTCAGAACAAAAGCAGAATGGGGCTTTTCTTTAAGCGAAACAGAGGTTGGGGTGGAAGAGAAGAAGGGATGAATCGGAAAATTATTTATGTTCTATTATTTGGCATACTTTCACAGCCTTGTGAGTTTTCCTGCATGTCATAAGCATTTGAATATAAATTAACATGTTGAAATCAAATCTGATGTTCTTTTTACCTTTTATTTGGTATGTGGAAGGTGTGCGGAAGAGGGGGTAGTCTTATACGGCGAGTATATAACAAACTCTATATTTTGAGTAGAAATATTGGGGGTCGCCTTATACGCCCAGTCGTCTTATACGCCCGGCAAATACGGTAGTCTACAGCAGAATGTGTATCATTTAGCTTTCTCAGATAAATGTAACATAAAGATGTTTGAAATAATTCCAATATAAACACTTATACTTAAGAAAGTTCAACAGTGTAAGAGAAAAAGGGGTGGGATGGAGTGGAATGAGACAGTAATTAAAGATAAACTGGATAGTTTGCTCTAAGATAATAAATCATTCTATCTGACATGTTTTTAAAATACAACACATATACTTCCAAAAATAATAAAAACCTAAATGTTTCAAAATCAACATTAGGAAATGAAAGTTAGGAAGAATCAGTTTGAAAAAACTTTAGCAATAAAATACATTTATTTTATACATCCAATAAAACAGGAGATAAAAGAGCAAGATATATTTGTACCGATTTCATCATTATCAAAACCAGGCATCTTTCCCAACCTCATAAATTTAATTATAGTTACAATTTCCCTTGGACTGCAAGGCGATCAAACTGGTCAGTCCTAGAGGAAATCAACGCTAACTGCTCTTTAGAAGGCCAGATCCTGAAGATGAAGCTCAAATACTTTGGCCACCTAATGAGAAGGACTCACTGGAAAAGAGCCTAATGCTGGGAAAGATTGAGCGCAATAGAAGAAGAGGATAGCAGAGAATGAGGTGGCTGGATGGAGTCACTAAAGCAGTCAGCATGAGCTTAAATGGACTCCAGAGTATTGTAGAGGACAGGAAGGCCTGGAGGAATGTTGTCCATGGGGTCGCGATGGGTTGGACGCAACTTCGCAACAACAACAATGAAGCACACAGAAAAAGATTATTGTTCTGACCCCTAAATGTAGCAATCTTTCCATAAAATAAACTATATCATCTCCTACTGATGGAGTAGAACTACAAAATATTTAAAAAATGCAATAAATTGTTGACTAAATAATCTAGAATTGTATATACTTTCACATTTGTGTCTCAAATGATAGTATATTTTATTGCTTATTTTGAGTCTAAACGCCTAAGAGTTCTGTCCCTTTTTTAACATCTAATAAATATGCAATGTAATCTAATAAAAATCCTTTATAAGGATTAAGTTCATATTTGATTTATTAAATTCATATTTAGCAGATATTAAAGATCCATATAAGGAAATATATAATCATTCCTTAACCTGCTCCTCTAAGAAATTAACCTTTAGCCAATTGCTGTTTGTTTTTATAAATACATGTGATAATAAGACTCTGAAAAAATATTTCAACAGCTTCTCATTACCAAAGTCAATGTTGAAATAAAAATCACCCTTACCTTTTGCTTAATAAAATCTTTATTTTTCAGAATGTTAAATACCGGTATAAGCATCACTTAAAAGAGCTTTTAAATTTTTGCCATATAAACCAATATCACAGAAGCATCACCTGAATTTACTCTCATGTATAAAGAACTATCTTTAATTACTGTCTCATTCCACTCCATCCCACCCCCTTTTCTCTTACACTGTTGAACTTTCTTAAGTATGTGTTTATATTGGAATTATTTCAAACATCTTTATGTTACATTTATCTGAGAAAGCTAAATGATACACATTCTGGTGTAGACTATATAACAAAATAATATTGCTGGAAACAATTTCTGTATATTCTGTACAGGTAATCCTAAACTTACAATGACAATTGAGCCCAACATTTCTGTTACTAAGTGAGACAGATGTTATGTGAATTGACTTTGCTTATCAGAAGATTGCAAAAGAAATCACATGGGCATTGCAATCATCAATATGAATCAATTGCCAAGCATCTCAATTTTGATCACATGAACAAGAGATTGCAACAACAGTCAAAAGTGTGAAGAATGATCATAATACACTTTTTTCAGTATTGTTGTAACTTTGAATGGTCACTAAATGAACTGTTGTAAGTCTAGGACTACCTGTATATCCTATTTTTATCCTGACATTTATTTGAAAGAAATGTCATTTCTTTCTGTAGTTTACAAAATCTGATTAAAATCACACTTCTTGCATTAAAAATTACTACATATATAAATATCTTTCTCCCAATCTTTCTATAAAATATTTATATTTAGGGAGAATATGTTATCTCCTAAGAAAAATAAAACCACGGACTTCCGGTTTGTAGGGCTTCGGCAGCAGCAGGAATCCGCGATCGTGCGCGGTTTCTGCTTGCGCTCGCCGCTGGAGTGCCCTGGGCCAGCCGGCTTCGGGGCTATAGTTACCCCGTAGAGGTGACTGAAGATAGGGGAGACCCGGCAGGGGGCGAGGGGAGTCGCACCTCCCCTCCTCAGCTGGCTTAACTCCCTTTTCCGAAAGCAGCAAGAGCGGCAGTCAGAAATGGCCGCCACAAAGAAGCACTCATCCGGAAAAGTATGTGCAGGAGGAAGCTGAGAAGTGAAAGTTTCGGTTGACCGGGATGAGAAGCAACATTCAAGATATCCTGGAATTTAAATTTTGGCAAAGGATACATCGCTCCCAAAGATCTGGAAGCAGCGAATGAAAGTGAAAAGGGAAAGTTTGTTTCTTCTCACTCTCCTTCCTTACGGTGACAGCAGATGAATGAGAAATTGGAAAAACCCGCTTTGGCATCAGCAGGTAATTAAACTGGAAAATTAAAGCCAAGGGGACAATAAAGATTTCTGAACACTGAAAAAACTTTTTCTTTGCTGTAAGTGGGAAGGGAGAGGAAAAGAATTAAGATTAAGATTTGGCTGGAGGAGACTGCTTGGAATTTAAAAGACTAGAGCTAAATTGTAAAAAGACTTCTAAAAGATACATTTTAATTGGAACTTTGTAACTGAATTGCAACCCCAGGAAGAGAAAGTGAAAAAAGGAAAAAAGTGTTAAATGAAACAGCCTGTGTGTATTTGAACTGCTTGGTGTCTTTGGGACTTTCGGAAATTATTATTTGAATAATTAAAAACATTTGGGTTGTTTAAAATTTTTTCTACAATGGCATTACTTGTGCATGAACTGAAAATGGAATTCAAAAAATATAAAGAAGAGGAACAAGAAGGGAAAGGCTCTTTTGGCTCCGTTTTTCATTTTTTAGAAATGGCGATTTCTACTTATGAGAAACTACAAGAACAAGAAGATTGGGATGAAGAAGAAGTCATCTTTAATGAACAAGCAACTTTATTTGGAGAAGAAAGGGGAAAGGGGGGAAAGAGAATGGAGAATTTAAGACTTAAAAAAAACAACCAAAAAAGGGAAAAATAAGGTGAAAAGTGGATACAATGTCAGAAAGCAACAGAAAAGAGGGATACAGAAGAGGGTAGAGATCAAGAGACAAGGGGGTAAAAAGGGTAGAGTGGAGAAGCAAGGGAGGAAGGAAGGGAAGAGAAGCTACAAAGGTTTGAAACAAGATGTAAAGAAACAGGATTTATTTAGAGATAATGGGTAAAAATATAACTGAAAAAAAGATTCTGCAAAGGTACATAAAATTGTATTGTATTTTTATTAGAAATAATGTTAGAAAATTGGAACAACATATGATTATAAAATGGGATAAAATATTCAATGTAATTCAGTGAAATTTTCTTATTTTTTTGAACAAAATAAATGAAATGAGATATGAGAGAATTGAACTAAGAAGGAATGGGAACATCTTAATTACATGTGTTAAAATATAAGTGAAATGGGGTGGAAGTAACTACGGAAAATTTATAAGTGTTCCCATAGAAGCATGATACCTATTTGAAAAGGAATGTGTAAAATGCTCAAGACTTAAATGAATATTAATTTTAATGATAGAATTTAATTGGTATGGATTGTTGTTTTAATTATATTATATATTTATAATTTTTTCTTATTTTAAAATATAGTGTGTAGCTTTAGAATGCACTAATCAGAATCCGAATGAAAAATTATGTATTATTTTAAGTGTTAAATTTAGGGGAAAGATATAAAGGCGTCATACTCCAATCAGTGATTACAGGAGAAATTTTGTGTTAATGAGAAAAGATAAATAGACAGCTGAAACAGGACAGACAAAGGATATAAGTATAATGATTTAAATTGAGATGAAATAAATAAAATACAATTAAGAGAGTGAAAAGAGGGGAGAAGATATATAGAAAATGTAGAATGGTAAATAAGATATGGAATGGTATATAAAAGTGAGCATGAACTTGAATTTATGTCTGTACAAAAAGATGTAACCCGGGATCAAGCTGCTTTCCAAAAAGATGTTTCATATTTTCATGTTTTGTGTTTTGTTTGTATATGTTTGTTTTTTAAAAATTAATAAAATTCTTGGAAAAAAAAAAGAAAAAGAAAACCACTTTCAATATTTATATTTTTAACAGTTCATTGAGGATTCCAGTTCTTTAACATTGTATCTTACAAATGAGAGTATTATTAATATTAAAATGTTGAGCAAGAAAAAAAGATATACGCCATATGGATTTCATTAAAAACTCAAGCCAAGAAAAATATTTAAAAAGTGATATTAAAAATAAAATCTATAAACTCCATTCTTAAATAAAGGCAGATTTAAATTAAAAAGGAGGAAAAAGGGACAAGAGGAAGAGGGAATAAAAGGAAGACTATCTAAAAAGCTGCCATGTTTTGCTGTAGTTAAGGACATAAATATGAATATATAATTAAGAGTTAAAGATAATGCACAATAAAAAAAATTAACCACCTTGTAATAGGAATTTAGAGGTGAGATATGCTTTAGACTGCGCACAGTAATGAAATGATTTTCACTGTCAGTTGATCATTTTAGATTTCTTTTCTCAAGAACTATTTCAAGTTCAAGTTAGTATTTCTCTGTGCTGGTGAAGCTCTTTGGTATAATCTGAGAAAGCCATAATGATTGTCTTTATCTTCTCAGTCTATTGCATACATGTGCCTTCAAGTCAATGCTGACTCCTGGCAAGCGCCTGGTCGAGTCCCTGTAGTTTTCTTGGCAAGATTTTGAAAGTGGTTTGCCATTACCTGCTTCCTAGGCTGAAAGATGACTGGCTCAAATCACCCAGACTGACCTACGGCAGAATTAGAACTCATAGTTCTCATAGTTCTCTTAAGCCTATGTGATGACAACATGACACCGTGGGTTTGATACTCCTGCTTTACATCCTCTCTGACCTGCAGGAGAATGGCACCACATCTTTCTCAAAATCTCTTGCTGAATTGTCTTTGATGCCATAAAGACAAGTAACAAACCAGTGTGCTCTAGTAATTGTATATTTCTGGTTCTGGCAGTAACAATGTAGCAATTAAATACATACCAAGATTTTTTTAAAATGTATGGGTGGCCATCTTTCTACTCCCTATTTTCTTCTTAGGATTAAAATGGCTGAGTCAAAGTATTACTTTATTCAACAGTTTTTGGAAACCACAGGGCTTTATATGCTGTTCTTGTATTTTCCTGTGTACTACTGTCTTCTGTTTCAAGTGTGATACTTGCATATGTAACCATGGTAGGCTATTTCATCAGCATTTACTTCATGTTCTACATATTTACAATAACCAACTGATTCTTACTGTGTTATATTTCATTTCAAGACTGGTAAAATTCATGGCTTGTAGTTAATTACCACTAATGATCAGGCAGAAATAGTCGGAGCTCTAAAAGTTGGAGGCTCCAACAATTACAAGAAACTAGGCTCTGATGAGAAATGCAGCAAGCCAGCGGTCCATACTACAAGATAGGTGAAGTATAGAAAGCCTCTTCTTTCACAAGAACCCCAAGAGCAAAACCCTTAGTGGTTCATATCACTGTACTCTTCTTGAAACGAAGGCCAGAAAGGTCTCCCTAACATAGCCAACTTCAGAAAATTCACACCATTTCATCTAGAGTAAATCGTGATTATCTTCAACAAGTAGGGTTAAGAAGGAATGGTTTGATCACGTTTAACTTGTTTATCAGTAACTTTTCCACGTCAGGTTTGAACTAAAGGGCCAAGCGAATATCTGGAAGCAGAGGCCTTTTTAGCCTCCTCCTTCTCCCCCACCCCCACCCCAAATTTGACACTGTCGTTAAATAAGCTCTAGCTCTCCTAACCGGAAAAGCGACTGCACCCAGAAGTCGCACGGTGAAGTCGAGCAGAAAAAGCGCACGCACCTAAAATAATTGCGAAGGAAACCATGACTGACAGCGCCTGTTTAATTGAACAGGCAAACAAGTACTGGCCGAGTCCTCAAAAGCAAGCAGTGCAGCCACGAAGGTCCCACAAAGGTCTTGATTGATATATATATATATATATACATACACGAATTCGGACGGGCCCCTTGGGTCTCCCCCTCCCCAGTCTTTCACACGCGAGGCTCTGGCCCGAACTGCCACGTTCCCCGAGTGAGAGAGGAGCTGCCTCACATTCCTGGACTGAGGAAGGGGCGTCCCTCCGCGCAGCCATCCTCAGCATGTTGGAAGAAGAAGAAGAAGAAACGCAGGGCTAGCAGCCCTTGGGCCGGCAGCCACCGACTCCTCCCGCTCCCCCGCCCACCCAGGCCACGTCCAGGGCTCTGGTTACCTGTCTTCGCTCTTGTTTTTCTGTTTTTTGCCCATGGTTGCAACCGCCTCTCCGAGGCTGGCTCGCTCGCTCGCAGTGCTCCTTGCGCAGGGCCCACACAGCCGCCTCCACACGCGAGAGAGGGCACATATGGTGAGAGGCCAACGCGAACCCTTCCACTCGGCAGCGGCCGACGATACACGCAGGCGCCTCACCTCTGGCCCCCCCTGACACGCGGCAGGCGGGCAATCAGCGCGCAGGAGAAGCAGGTCGCCTCGCCAGGAGCTTCCGGCTGCGGCGACCGCCTCCTCCGGACGGAGGATGAACAGCAGCCGAGAGCGCCTGAGTTGGGCCCGTATTGAAGATGAACTTGAACGCAGGACTGGGGCGTGTCCGTCCCTTGAAGTTCACTTGAACGACCGGGGGGACCGAGCGCGCTCGCCGCCTCAGCAGCGGAAAGGCCCCGTTAAAGCGCCACCCTTCGCTGAGAGCCATCCCGAGGTGGGATCCGGGTGTTAACGAGATGGCTGGGTGGGGGCACCCAAGCGTTGGGTCTTGCAAGGTCTTATGTGGCTTATTACAAGCTAACGGAATTAGCGCGACTCGGGACGGTATGTGCTGCAGGGAAGCATTGCTTTTTCTTATGAATCCCCCTCGCTCGAGCGAGACTTTTAATCGTAAGCCGTTAATTAACGTGAACGTAAAGCCGCGAAGCAGCCATCCCGCTCCCTGGTATTCAGCAAAAGGATAAGCGCACGACGCAAGCGCAGAAGGTATTTATTGTTGACTGCTGCGTCAACAATAACACGTCTTCAGGACGCGTCGAAGACGTTAGAGGCGCATGCGCGGGACGCCCGGGGTGACCAGGTTTACTTGCTGCGCCAAGCCGTTGTGCATTGGGGGCTCCTTTGGTGGCTCATTGGGGAGGCCGGTCGGGCGACAGAGGCTCAGGGAGAGATTTTTGTGATTCCTCTACGCTGAGGAGCGTTCCTTTGTTGGCCTTTCGATTTCTAACTAGTAAGTGTCGAGCCGAATCGTTACTGTTTGGTTGCCTGGGTCTCGAAACGATACAAATGAACGGTGTTTATGTCTTCGTGTTTCTTTTGGAAAGACTGGCTGCTGCTGCTGCTGATGTAATAAACGAGGAGTGGGTTGGATGCATCTCTGCTGGTTTTAGATTTAGGTGTCAGCTTTGGATGGATAAGTATATTTTCCTTATCCTCCCTAGCAGAAATTGCTTTTTCTACATCATGATCTTCTTAATTGAAATCGTATTTCCAGAATACGAAGCATGATGTCCTCAATACTTAACCTTTAAAGTAGAGCATAATTAACGTGGACATCCGTATTTGGGGAAAAAAAATACAAAGGTCACTCAAAATGTGTATGTTGTTGTAGATGGGACACTGAGTGCAAAGCAAAATAGGTGAATGTAGTAAAGTTTTCCCCTTTAATTTTTCATTGTTAAAAGTGGTTTATGAAAATTATAGTTAAAAGTATCAATGCAATGGAGACATTTGTGTTATGAAGAATAAGATATCTTTTCTAAGATAGTGCCTATGAGAGAGATTTGTAATTTAATGTTTGATTAAATATATTTCTGAAAAAAGGTTTACAATATTATCCTGCTTTGCTGAATTTCTTTTCTAGAGTAAGAAACATACATTTAGGAATTGCTTTTTTCTTGTAGTATACATGAGATTTATTCTGAATTCAATTATGAATATTTTGGATGCAATAAATGAAACATTTTGTGTGCATATTTTGATTTAGCTTTTGCCTAATTTAGCAACAATAATACTGTATGTTATATTGGTATCACAATCCATTATAAGATATAACTGAAAAGCAATCATTTTGCCATTCTTAACATATTCGCTTCAGGATCTTTATATATTTGGTAACTTACCTCCAGATAGATTCTTTTACTGTGGTCTTATGTCAATGCTACATTTTCATTTCTTTCTGATACTAGTTTTATTTCTGATATAGTTTCTTGTTTGCATGCCACATGATTCTTTTTATTTTCAAGAGAGCATTTGGTATTATTTTAGAATTTTTTTCATTTACTAAACAAATGTTCTAGTTAACACTTTAATTAGATAATCCAATGCTATTTGATATATTTCACATCTTGTTACTACATGCTTATGTCTAAACTTGCAAGTCCAGGTTACTCATTGTTAAACTTAGAATTAGATTCCATCAGAAAGAAATTTCTATTTACCAACAATGGTGTTAGGAATAACATGGTTACCTAACGTAGTTAGGGTAAAATAATATATATAAACTATGATAATGAATTTATGTGTGTGTCACTTTAAACTGCAAAGTATGTAATTTTGGGTGCGGCTGTAAATCGCCATAAGAGGGAGCAAGAGAACTTGATTGATTGCTGGCTTACTGGATTGCTTGCTGACTATGATGGATTGTTAACTGTGTGTTCTCTGCTGTTGCTGAAGGAAGAAAAAAGGTTTTACTTCTTCATATCTCTACTGTGAAGAGATTTATTACTGGACTGATATTAGTAAGTTTAATGACCTCTTTTTCGACACTGGACTTTGCAACTGATTAATCCCCAGACGGGACTGAACTAGTATATGATATATGGACTGTTTGACTATGCTATAAATCTTACTGGAATGAACTATTTAACTAGCACAGTGTATCTGTTTTACTGAGTGTAAGATACAAAAATGTTTGTCTCACATATTTGCCTGCCTGCCTGACTGCAGTGCAGATTCTGCTAGGGTGTATATCCCTAACAAATGGCAAAGGGAATATTGGTAAAAAAAAAAAAAAAAGCTTCCACGGTCCAGATAGTATCCTTGCCTCCCCCCCAAAATCTTGCTCTTCCTGATCAGTGATCTGATAATGGAAAAACACTGGTTTCTTTCCTCCCAACACAAGATTACTCTTCTTTTTCGAGAGAGAAACTTGCCTTTTATTCATGGTTAGAGAGAATAAGAATGGTCATAATTTCCTGCTCAATGTGTTTTGAGAATTATGTATTCAGAATGAATTCATTCTGAACCCAATTCTGTAATTAGAGTACGGTATTAATGATTGATAATTTGTCAAAACAGATTCTTAAATTATTTAAAGACTGATCTGATCCAGGTGGACTTGAAATTTTGTACTGTGTGTTTTCCTATCTAATTACAGTTTCAAGGGTATGTTGCCCATTATAAAGTAGAAATAGACCTAGATTGTGCTCCAATGCGAAGTACCAGATAATCCACTACAGAATTTCTCATCACAAGTGTACCAAATTAGAATAGTACTTTAGTAATCCTCACTTAAGAGAAGATATACTTAAAATGCTGACTAATAATAAAAATGGTTCAGATATCTGTGCCTCTATGTATAACAACTCCCCCCTCCATACAAGGCTTAAACCAAATAGAATAAAATGTATGCTGTCAATAATCCTTCTGTCAGTGACCACTATTTAACTATAGCGAAAGAATCAACTGCAGTCATCTTTTCAATTAAATATTTTATCGCTATTCTGAATCTGCTTTCAAATTCCATCATGTATACAATTGTTATTGTAATAAATATATTTTATATTCTGTCTGGTTCTAACTTAAAATCTACTTCATTTTTCAGGTTTAATGTGTCTGCTGCTAATTTGAAAAGAAAATGGATGCAGATACTTCTGCTGATTTATTTTCCAAAGCCCTGGAAGCTCCGATGCTTCAGACATCTAAGATTTTAGAAGAACAGCTTGATGCTGAAATACAAAAATTGGACCAGATGGATGAAGATGAACTGGAACTTCTCAAACGAAGAAGGCTTGAAGGCTTGAAGAAAGCTCAGCAACAAAAACAGGTAACTGACAAATATAAGAGTCCAAATCCCTTCTCCTGTACTGCGTTTATAATCTTGGAATATCTCTACAAACTAGACCACTCTTATTGCACTAATGCACATGTGTCAAACTCAATTGTGTCACGTGATGTATCGCAGTGTTTTTTGCCTTTGCAGAGTTGAGGTGGGCGTGGCCTGCACATGATGCATCTGGCCCGCAGGCTGCCAATTTAACAGGCCTGCACTAATGCATAAAGAGATGAAGTTAACAAATATTAGCTTGTTTCCAGTCACAGAGATTTGAGATGAAGCGAAATTAAATAGTGAATTAGTAAATTCCATTAAAATCTGAGAGTTTTAGTCAACATTCATATGTTTATCATTACAGTCTTAAAATCAATCTTTGCAAATTTAATCTAAAGTACTTTAACAGATTCAGTGAAACACACAAGTGTGAATTGCCTCAGGATATAGTCCTATGCACATTGGGAGAAACCCGTTGACTTAGACTACCTGATTTCCTATAGTCAGACATAGGACTAGCTACTATAACATTTCAGCTTCTTGAATTCTTTTGGCATTGACTGACAGATTCTTCAAGTGTTGAACAATTCTTACTAAAGCCAAAATTGTCCTTTCATTATTTTTCATATAGTGGATGTAAAACAATATTGTGCCCAAATACATCAGTCCATACATATTTTAGGACTTCTGGAGTCATTACAATTATCAACATCAGTAAGTGTTGTGATATAGAAAACTGAGGAATATACACAAGAGTAATTACAAATCTTTATGAAAGGCAGCATTGAGTGTTTTCTGCTAAAGAAAGTTTTTGGGAGCCAAATGGTTACCTTTGAGCTTGAGTAGTATGCAGGAGGCCACAGTTTTAAAAATAAAGATCAAGTAAAAAAGTGAATCTGATTTAATTTACATTTGCAATGTAACTCAAATTTAAACTAAGTAATTTGCAGGTCCTTATATTACTAAAATAGCTTAAAGAATTCCAGTGTGGATACAGATATTTTTGACTAATTAAATGACTCTAAATACACCATTGTTACAACCCGGTGTAATTCCTGAACATAATTGGTGGACAGGTTAGAATAAATATATGCATAATTTCACTGGAAATTTACTTCATATTAGAGTATTAACCATTAAAATTTCATTTACTTTTTGGAATGCAGACTTTCTGTTCTAGTCCTTTTATTTACGGAAATGGTTTATAATAAATGTTTTTATTTAAATATATGATTCATTTGGAACTAATGTTGACCAACTTCAAAGCATGTAAGAAATGCTAAAATTATCACCAGTGTAATTTTGAGGTTAGGTTTTGGATTCATCAGATGAAGCTTAGACATAGTAGAACTTGTCCTCATGGAATAACGGTAGAATTATAATCTTATGGAATGAATTTGGAATGATAAAACTTTGTATTCTTATTAATAGGAATGGCTTTCAAAAGGACATGGAGAATACCAAGAAATCCCCAGTGAGCGAGATTTTTTTCAAGAAGTGAAAGGGAGCAAAAATGTGGTCTGTCATTTTTATAAAGATTCAACCATCAGGTAATCCTCGCTAAAATTATTAGTTGAAGAAATCTCAGAAAATTTGGAAGTTAGTGTATTTTTTTTAGCAATGTAACCTCTTAAAGTGAATCAGTGTTCCTATTATAACCTAGGCATGGGAAGAACCATTATTCCTCAATAAAAACATAAATCACTTAGGGTCTGCTGAATGGCAACTGTTATTATTGTTCCCATTCAATATTACTAACACTATAGTGGTTATTCAGAAATAAATCTCACTGTTAATTTGAAATTCCTTTCTAGTTAATGAATTGAATTGCCATATTTTTAAATTTAGGAGCCCTTTATAAAACCAAGTGGAAATTTCTGGTCATAATTGTAATTGCATTCATAATATGGTAATTTGTTTAGCCATTGTTTGTTGAATATAATATATTGGATCTCCATATCATTCCAAATAATATTCAAGGAAGTTGATAATGGTTTGCTGAAGATAGGAAACAGTTCAGTGACTCTAAGGACAATTATCTGACATATTTATTGGAAAACCTGGTGGCAATAATCTGAGATATCTTTCAGATCCAAGTGTTGCATTTTTCACAGTATCAGCTCCCAAAGTCAAAATGAAAAGGAATTTAAAAATACATTTTGGGTATGTGCTTGATAATTTATTTACACGCTGATTTTAATGTTTAATTATATCTGTATAAGATCTTAAATAGCAGAATACTGTGTCTAGAACAATCATGGACCTTGTTTCACTCTTTTTCAAATGGACAGGATGACAGGCTTTCAGCGATGGTTTAATAGATTTCTTTACAGAAAAAGGGATTGGGTTAGATTACTTACAAGTCCATTTTAACTTTTATTCCATGACTATATTATCATTGGCATAGCAAAACATGAAAGCACACTTCAAATAGCACTTGTAGTATTTTTAGATGGTGGAAAGCATTTGAAGGGGCCTTCCTGAAGTGCCTCTCTTTAAAATGTTGAAATAACCGTATTCACTTGGCTCATTCAAAGGGTTTTCCAGACATATATGCATTTATATGCATACATGTATAAAAAAACATTTCAGCTGTTCCTGCTGGTGAAGCAACTATATATACAGAAAAATGAAAGCATAATTCAAATGCTTTGCACAGCTTTACTTGAATTAGAAAGCAAGAGATGACTTAGTATTTCACTATTTAATGTATTAAATGTTTATTTTTCCTCAGATGTTTAATATTAGATAAGCATTTAACAATACTTGCAAAAAAGCATATTGAGACTAAGTTTATCAAGTTAAATGTTGAAAAATCACCATTTCTTTGTGAGAGACTTCGCATCAAGATAATTCCCACATTAGCACTAGTAAAAGATGGAAAAACTCAAGATTATGTTGTTGGATTTACTGATCTTGGCAACACAGATGAATTCACCACAGAAACTTTAGAATGGAGATTAGGTTGCGCAGATATCATCAAGTACAGGTAAATAAAATGAATCTTACTGTTATATAATACACTTAATATAAAAATATCTTCCTGGCAAAGTAGTGAATGATATTATATTAAATCATTTTAGGCTTCCCTGATTTATGAATTTTTACTAATGTATTACAAATATTTTTATATCTTATAAAATATATACCTTTTATATATGATTTTTATGTCTAGTTCATATGTCTATATCCAATACCAGATATGCCAGTTTACAGAGAGCCTATACAATGGGCCAGCACCAGAGGTGGTATTCAGCCGGTTCTGACCAGTTCTGGAGAACCAGTAGCGGAAATTTTGAGTGGTTTGGAGAACCGGCAAATACCATTTCTGACTGGCCCCGCCCCCATCTATTCTCTGCCTCCTGAGTCCCAGCTGATCTGCTGGGTCTCCTTTGGTTGCCCTGCACAGGAGAATGGAGCTGGAAAGCAGGTCAGTGGGATGGGGAGGGAATGGGGATTTTGCAATATCCTTCCCCTGCCACACCTACCAAGCCATGCCACGGCCACCAAGCCACGCCCACAGAACCAGTAGTAAAAAAAAAAATAATCCCACCACTGGCCAGCACCCAGCATTTAGATCCACATTCAGTAAAGACTTAAAGGGAAAAGACCCTGCATGCATATATGTACTAGAACTAGATCGCTTTCATTAGAGGAGATAGTCCATAAGATACCCTGGAGCCAAGATATATTGTCAAAACTGATTATTCCAACTGAACATGGCAGCCTTTTGGTAACCAATGCAGCAACTGGATAATATGTGTAATATTTTCATAACAGCCACTCACAGTCTGGCTGCAGCTTTCAAATGGTTTCCAAAGGCAGTCTATCAGTTTCTGGACAAAGCATCCTAGTTCACGTAGGATCACAACTGATGCGCTAGCCTTTAGGTAAGGCTAAGTCATGTTCCCGCCAGTTTTTCCACTAGCAATTGCTAAAATAACCCAAAATTTCAGACCAACTCCTTTAAAGAAAGTCTTGTCCAGAAGTAATACTGGGAATTACTTAATTCTCAAATCGGAATTGTTCTGAACAAAAAGTAACTCCATCTTTCTTGGATTAAGTATGAACGTTTTCCAAATGCTTGACATTTCAGACTCTGGTCTAGGATTTCCATTGCATCTCCAGTTCAACCTGAGCATATTTGAGTATTATCAACATATTTGAGTATTATGAACATATACTTCATCTCTGACCAGCAGATGATTTCTGGGGGCTTCTTGTAGATATTCAAAAGTAGCATGGATAAGTCAGTCAAATGTTTGACCATCCCTTCCTACTAAAGTAGGAGTGGAACCACCATGCAATGGTCCCTCCAGCCCCCAGGCCTTGTAGGCAGTCCAGTAAAGTACCATGGGCAATGGTATAAAAAGCTGTATAAGTTTCAATACGACAAAGAGGGGCACCCTCCCGCCTTCAAGAGCCCAATGCAAATCCTCCAAAGCCATCTGTACTGTTTCTGTTCCATAGATAGGTCTGGCCCAAAGTTATTCAAATAATTCTTTTCTAGTCCAAGTATCAGCAGAGCAACACATCTAGTCCTAGCAAACATTCCATGCACAGTCATTGCCACCATCACTCCAGACACAACATTGCATCTGTTAATGGACCTGAGATATAGGAGGGCAAATTTCTCACAAAGCTATTTGTTTCATCACTGCCCAATCAGGTTTCGTTAATACATGCCCATTTATCCATCACCATATGATGTCTGAATGAGATTTTATTCAAAACAAAACTAACATTTGTCAAAACCAGCCTGTATCCAAGGCCATCTATTTTGACTAGAGGCTCATAAATATGGAAACCTGAAATAAATTTCCAGTCACTCACATAATTCTGCTATCGTTTTTTGCTCTCTTTCATTTTCTTGAAACAAGCCTGAGTTTGAATGCCACCAATCAAGTTCCTTTTTTAATTCCAGTGTTCTTCCCATTCAGGTTTATTTTTCTCTGTTCAGTATCTTTTTCTTTTGCCTGCTGTCTCCACTTCCAACCATCAATCCAACCATATTCAAATTTTCCTCATCACTTTGATTGTCAAATCAGTCTCAGTTGTCAAACATCCTAAATACTACTCCAAATCTTCAACATCTTTCCCTAATCTACTGAAAGACGACAGCAATAACAGTCCCCAAACAAAAATTAACTAGTTTCTGGGTGCCATTTTATAAGAAAAATAAGATCGTTTGCCACTGTGTGGACCAATTGATTACATTCAATCCAGCAGGGCATGGCTTATGTTTTTATCATGCCTGTTAATTGTTTAAAATGTTTACTATAATGCTAAGAGATTCATGAAGTAAAATAATGTATCCCTTTTTTGATGTCATGACGTGGGAGCAGGGAGAGTTGGCTTCAGACAATTGTACTTCCAATTTGTGTTTTGCCGGATATGTCTAATAAACTGGTTTTTCAGACAGCTATTACCTTAAGGATATTTATATTAGCCATTTCTTCTTTTTTAGTGGCAACCTAATGGAGCCGCCTTTCCAAAGCCAAAAGAAGTTTGGAACCTCTTTCAAAAAATTGGATAAGAAAACAATCAGAGGAAAGAAATATGATTCAGATTCTGATGAAGATTAGAATTCATGATACAAATATTTGTAAACCATTTTTCTTTTATGTTTGATACATTTTTAGGAATGTTTTATACAGCTGTTTGCTTTCAGAACATCTGCACATGACACTCAATTTCTAACAGCTTTATAGAGCTCATGAAATCTTAAAAATTTCTTTCTCTTAGGAAATAATTTCTTAGTAAAGAAATTTGAACCCTTTTAAACTGTGTAATATGAGAGATGACTTTTAACATTTTCTTGATTTAACAATAACTCTCTTAAATTGCATCTTAAAATTTATACCATTTACCATTAAGTTATTAATGAAAGACTTCTGTCAAGAATTGTTATTTAAACTATTCTTGAAGTAGTGCATTAATAAAAGTCATTCTAATAATACCATGACTGTGACTGTGCATACTCTTAACTTCATTGCACTACATATTATAAAATTCCTGTAGTTTTTCTTTAAGTTCATTTTGCCAGCTGTGTACACTGCATGTTAGAGCTGAATTAGCAATAAATACTACATGACAAATATACTGAATTAAAATTCTGAGGCTTGAAGGACAGCTTTTTTAAAAAACAAACCACGGGAAAATTTGAGATGTTTAAACTGATATGAATACAGGTTAATACATTGTCTTCCATTGTTGTTCTTCACTAATATACACATTTCCTGGCATAGCTTTTTGAAATATTAACAATCCTGTAGAACTTTGACAACCTGATAGGTAAAATAATATTTTCCTATATATCACATTTAAATGTTTTCCACCTACAAATTTTGCCTTAGGAGAAAAATTAAGTCTCACAGGAACTTAAAAGCCACAGATTAAAGTAAACATGGGAACTTTCCATTCTATTGGCAACCAATCAAATAACAATTGCTGCAGAGCACGAGATTACTGCAACCATCTTCCCCAAAAGGAAAGAAAATGGGAATTTAAATTTCTTTATAGAATGTCTTCTATGAAAGATAAAGACATTGTGTAAAGCATAAAAGGAGGTAATAAACCTTCAAGTAAAATCATGCCATAGTTTTGGAATCACATTTAAGCTTCTGTTTGCTTTCTTCAAATGTTGGAAGGAATCGATGGTCACATTATTTTCTCAAATGACAAAAAGAAAGCATGAGAAGTTAATGAGGATAGCCACAGGACAGAGATACAAGGCAATGGGAGAGAAATAAATAAACCATGGCTTTCAACTAGGAAGACATGTTTGAGTGTGGGTCAGAGCATCTGATTCTCATTTTATAAACAATTGTTTCCAGAATAGTTATAAAACTTAACTGCCTTAAAAGGTTAATAATAGTAATCCTTAATAATAATTGGTTTTGTAGTGTTCAATTACATTACATTAAACTAATACTCTGAGTATTATAATCCTAAAATGTCCCTAGAGATTACTTCATTTTTCTCAATTTGTTACTTTTTATAATTATGGCTGAGACATTACAACAAAAGAGTAAATGAGGCATGGCTTGGAACATTAAGCTGGTAGATTAAATTCAGGTAGTCCTCAACTTACAACAGTTTGTTTAGTGACTGTTCAAAGTTACAATAGCACTTGTGACCATTTTTCACAATTATATTTCACAGTTATGACTTGCAGCATCCCCATAGTCATAGTAAACCGAGGACCACCTGTACATCTGTTGCCATTTGGAAAAGGAATGGTCTAGTCCTGGCCAGTGACAGCGCTTTGAAGGTTCAAGCTAAATATGCTTGCTTCTCTGGAGATGTGGATTTTACAGTAGTCATTGTAACACAATCTAATAATTGACTGGTATCTTCCACATTTTGCTTTTTTACTAATCTTTTAAACTTGCAAGTATCTCATCTGTAAAAATGCCCCTTCTAC
Organism: Notechis scutatus; assembly: GCF_049901735.1. Classification (NCBI taxonomy): domain Eukaryota; kingdom Metazoa; phylum Chordata; class Lepidosauria; order Squamata; family Elapidae; genus Notechis; species Notechis scutatus. The sequence goes on along the minus strand of NC_142013.1, from coordinate 81,504,442 downwards.
AGTATCTGTAGTCAGTAGCTGTAGACCTTTGCAGAGTTAATTTCTTCTATAATCTAAGTACCCTGTACACTACTTCTGATGCCATTGCATGGTTATTATTTATCATGGTTAAAAAAAGCTGGATCTTAGGCAGCAGTGTTTCCCTGAATTTTAATTTTTTTTATAGATTATTGATTATCCAAACCAGTTCAAGAAAAATCTCTCTTTGATATGATACTCTGGCTTTTCTGAGTGCACATAAAAGCCCACTCATCGCCAAATTAAATGAATTTTCAAGGAGGTAGTTAGAAGGAGCTATCTTCAGAAATACTACAAACTTTTGTACAGAATTTCTGGGTCATATTACAGCCATTTTTTAATTAAAAATATTTTGCCTGTAATTCAAAATTTACAATCATTAAGATGATGAATAAGCCTTTGATGATATACATTAAAACCATTTTTTATTTCATAACCATATGTGGATATATTTACTGTCATCCTCCAACTTCTTTGTGTTTAATTGTTTGATATTTCATTGAAAGGGTTTTAAATAAAAATAAGACTTTTTATATAATTTCCATTTTAAAGTGCAGTTCTTTTTCCCTATAATTATATCAGCCAAGAAGATCCGCTTATTGGACAAACCAGCATAAAAGAGATCTCAGCCCACAAAAGAGGGAGGGTATGGGAAACATTTCAGAAGGGACCCTTCTTAGTTTTCCAGAGAGCAAAAGGAAAGAAGGGGAAAAATACTTTTACAAGATTTTGTTAATTCTACTTCAAAAGGCTAACGTAGCCCTTCTGATGCTGAGGAATGTCTGGTGTTCGTTGCCGGCTGGTGATTTTTAGTAAAAGAAACAAGCCAGAATTATCCACCAATTGCCATCTTTAACTGTCTTGCATTAAAACTACCATGTTATCATGTTATACCATCATAACACTACTCCCTGGTCGAATGGAACAGTGCAAAGCATACCAGAAATTTCATCAGAACATCCCATTCAAAAAAACAAAAACCAAGAGCCATTTTGCTTCCAGTCCTATATAAAAGCTTTCCAGGAAAAGGAAGGAAAGCTAAACCAGGCCTGTTTATGTAGTTTCCTGCTAACAAACTGCTTAACAGACATAGCCATCACATGAAACAACAGGGAATCTTACTTCAATATCTACTCAGGCAGAAGCTGTTACGGAGCTGGCCTTATGCAAGCTAGGGGTTACAAGAATGAAATCCTATACAGGTAGTCCTTGATCAAAGTTATGATGGATCTCCCCAAAACTCCTTACAACCCACTTTTGAAATTACAGCTGTTGCAGTCCCCCAAGTGAACAAAATTTGGGCACTTGGCAGTCTGCTTGTCCAGTCATGGACACCACAGTGGGCTCAAGGACTGGAAGGAAATATTTAATACAATTGTGAAGAATTCTAAGAAATGCTAAGGAAAATTATCGGCTCACCTCAAGATAATGTGGAAATACAAATTCTCTCATACTTTTCATACAAAAGCAAAAGGGGGGAAGAGCCAACTGAAGCCAAGAACTTGGCATTTTGACTCCTCTGGAACTGAAGACAACTTGCTGCAACCAATGAGCTGCAGCCAACTTGCTGCAGGACAACTTGCCATGGCCAACTTGTGTGGGACAATTTAATAATTCAATTTAATTATTTAAAATGAATAAAAAAAATTAATTTTTGTTATTCACATTTCATTCTGTCCCTCCATTTACATCCTTTCTTTAATGATTCTATTCCACCAATTCTTTGATATTAGTGTAACTTTTGTCCTGTGGCGAATTGGCTGTGGTGAGTTGGCCATGGCGAGTTAGTCATGGCGAATTGTCATAGACACCCACCCACCCCCGAGTTGGCTACAACTAGCTGAATAAAACCTGCAACAACTCCTTTACCTTTTATAGTCATGTCTAGTGGCTGGAGTAATTTGCTGGCAAATTCTGACCTATTTGTTATACATGCCCTTGTGGTCCACACAGTGTCTTTCAGTTCTTTAGTTTGTATCTTAAGTCCCCACCTTGGAATGATTACCAAAGTCCAGGATATTCCATGGATGTCATACCAGAGATAATATGCTTCAGAACAGAATATATACTTTTTGATGAAAGAAAGGTGAGTACTTGTTCTTAGTAAATATGTGGTGCAGATACTTGAATGTTGCTTTTATAAGCTGCAGCATGTTTTTGTGCCGTTAATGAAGGTTCTTATGCAACTGTTCATGTGCTGTGGTGCAGTTATTGTATGCATGGTTCAAATTTGATGTGTTCTATCCCCGCAAACCTCCAGTCACTGACCAACCTAACAGACTTCAAATTCCACATCTACTACCCTGAATACTGCAAGGTGATCCTTATTTGTTAATGCTCTGAGGAAGCCTTGCCAGAATGTCTGCAAAACATAAAGATATGTAAGTTTTATTTTTGTTATAGATTCCACAGGAGAGCATTTGAGGTGCCTTTGAAGTAGCCAAAGCATAGGGCTCATACATTAAAACAGTGGTTGCCAACCAGTGGGCCGGGGACCACGAGGTCAACATCCAAGCCGTCGCCGCCCGTCCTAAGATGCAAGGGGGAATTAATTCACCCGAAAGACGGCCTAGCCGTTTTTCAGGGCTCAAAAAAAAATAAGACCGCCTTATTATATGAGAAACACGGTATGAATACTGCAAGGTGATCCTTATTTGTTAATGCTCTGAGGAAGCCTTGCCAGAATGTCTGCAAAACATAAAGATATGTAAGTTTTATTTTTGTTATAGATTCCACAGGAGAGCATTTGAGGTGCCTTTGAAGTAGCCAAAGCATAGGGCTCATACATTAAAACAGTGGTTGCCAACCAGTGGGCCGGGACCACTGGTGGTCAGTGAGAAAATTTTGGTGGTCTTATAGAACAGCACATGCCTATATACTTTTCAGAAGGCAAAACACAGAAATATAACTTGTCAGTCATTCATTGGTTACTTGAAACACAGCTTTCCCCTCATAGCCTAGCAACAGGGAGGGGAAAGCTGTTTTTCAAGTAACCAATGAATGACTGACAAGTTATATTTCTGTGTTTTGCCCTTCTGAAGAAGTATATAGGCATGTGCTGTTCTATAAGAAATTTGTTCAGAAGTAGCTCTGGCTAAAATATTCTGAACCTGTTTGCGCAAATAAAACCAACTTTTTTTTTTTGGATTCCAAGGTCTGAGTCTCTTAATTTCCTGCAACAGCGGGATTTAAAATAATGAGTTTGATGGTCCCTGAGGTCCAAAAGGTTGGCAAGCCCTGCATTAAAACACAGTTAAATTGAAAATTCTGCCACTGTGCTTTGGGAAGGTCAAATTCAGTTTAAAGTTTGGAAAAATCCTTAAAACAATCACTACATAATTGGCATAAGCCTGACTTCCAAACTTTCCAATCGAATACTATCTATTTTCAGAGTAATTTTCCAAATAATTAAATATTAATGAGTCCCATTAACAAAAAATCTGTGCAACTAAAAATATGTACAATGAACATTGCTGTTATCCCAAGAAAACCAATCAATCAGATATGTGACAATCCCCTTTCATTTGGTACTTTCCTGAAATGTAATTAGGTAATTTCCCAAGGGTTGCAACCAACATCCTGTTTGGTCAGCTAACAGAAATTAATGTTGAAAGTGAAACTACATGTCCTTCTTTTCTTTGTTCAAGACAGTATTGAAAGTGACTGCAGACAACAGAGAATCATGGAAGGTATTTATTTTATTTATTATAAAATATGTAAAGGATGATAGGCTGTGGTCAGGGTGAGGATTAGGCAAGAGCTAGTCATTTGTGTGCTAATGTTGTGGTCTAATTTTACCAAAAGTATTTATAAAGTTGTGGACATTAATGGCTAATTTTGAACCTAGCATTAACATTTTTGCTTCCTTCTTTTAAGTTCCTTTCCCTCTCCCCCAGCCCATTCTTCTTAGAGTGCAGTGTTATGATTCCTAACAACCATAGCCAACTGGGAGCAGTAGCATGAAGTAAATCTCCCTTACTGGGTTGGAAAACGGTTCAATTTATGGAAAAGGTTTATTTTTAAGCTTTCAGTACTCCAACATCCATGATCTCCGTCAAGAAGGTGAAATTGTGTCATACCGAATCCCATCAAGCTTCAATCTGCAGGATCCAACCTTATCTCCAGGTTTTCTGATAATTCCCCAAATTAATAGAAAAACTATACCGGCTATGGAACTGCCCTAATTCATTTCCATTCCACTGAATTAATGGGTAGAGAGTAGAACAAGAAGTAGAATGAAGATATGCCTATTTTTTCCTTTTCTAAACATTGTTAAGCACAATTATTTACTGTATAATGTGGGCTATTTTGCTGTTCAGCTTAGTGATGGAGATTGCATTAATCTTTTCACAAGCATTCTTCTAAATAACTTAGAGCTGAAATTAGACAACCTGTGACACTTTGGCTCATTGTTTCAGTTATTTCTTTACTAGATGTCTTAATATCTTCAACAATGGCAGAGCTTCTACATTACTTGAAAAGCTTTTAGAAATTCAAAGAGATATTCAGAGATGTTTCTGCCTTGAAAATAGTCCATGCTGAACTGTATAGTAAAACATCAGCAATTGATCACATTAAATGTTTTATGACATTTTGTATTATATCATAAAATGCTTTGATAACTTTTATGTCATGTTTTATAAAATTTGCCAAATATCAGTTCCATGGAAGTCATAGGCCATAGATCCTGTAAGTTAGCCCATTTGAGGTACCTTGATTCAAAGTTTTGTTCTATCCTGCCCCATTTCATCCAGTTAAAGGTTACAGACACAAGAGTTTTAATAGTATATAGATATACTTATTTTGATCGGCATTGTTATGTTGATTACTGTCAGCTTCAGAATTCCTTTCCAATAGACTGCTTAATACATTTTGTGACTAGACAGTAATTTAATGCCTCTATAAACAGCTTGTTCTTCTTATTACGGTAACATAATGGATGTGGATACTACTGGAGCTTCTCTTGAAACTGGAAAACAAGAAGGCTTGGAGTTTGGGGGTAAGATTAACTATAACCTACATTTGAATATACATATATTCAATGTGATATATTTTTTCTTTCTCTTTTCTGTTCAATGTGTAACTGTTCTTAAGTCTGTATGTTCCTGAGCAGAGTCTTGTTTTTTTCTTCTTTGGAAAAAAAATATGTTTATTGCAACTATATAAATAGCTTAAACACAGTGATTAGATTTGCTTTATAACAAAATATATAACTGCACAATTATATACCTACAGCAATAGGACCATATTCTTAAAGGTTTCTGTCTCCTCTTAGGAATGAGAATTGAGAGAACTTTTCTTTGGCATTTAATGTTATTTCTTCATTGTGGTCCATTCTGTAGTCCTTGCTATGGTTTCTGAAGATTAATTCTGCTTGCTTTTTTGTTTTTATTCTTTAACCTTTTCCCCACCCCTACTTTTGCCATAAGAACCACTTACTTGTTGGCTGCTGTCCTTTCTGTAATCATATTATTTTGGTTCTGCTTCTGCTTTCACTTACACAATAAATTTAATACGCATTTGATGATCTTGTGTTTGTGTGCCTTCAAGTCAAGTTTAACTCACAAATCCCTGCAGTTTTCTTGGCAAGATTTTGGAAGTGGTTTGCCATTGCCTTCTTTCTAAGAGTGACTCACTCAAGGGCACCATCTGGCTTGATGTCTAAAGCAGGACTAGAACACATGGTACTTCCAGTTTCTAGCCTAACCATTATACTAAATTGGCCATGGTGTCCTTGATGCTCTCTAGGTTTGGTTGTTTCATTAACCAACTAGGTAACATCATCAGCTATAAGCTCTTTGATGCGCATCTAGGTGGCAGCATGTACTTTAATTTCAAAAATGAACAGCTTCCAACGTAGTTAATTCAGATGCTAGAATTGAACATTGCTGGAAGTGTGGATTAGATTGAGAAACTGAAAAAAAAATGTTTTTGAAGAAAGCAACGGCTATGTCCATGAAGTACTTTAGTTTTCCAGAAACTAGAATTTTTAACAAAGTTACTGATAAACCCATCAATATCAGTGACACATTGACCATTATAATGGAGATGGGCTTCCTATTCCTATCAAATTCTTAAACTTAAGAATTGTTTTATTTAGTTTAATTCCAACTGTTATTTTTAATCAGAAGCACATTTCTCATGTTTGTTTTTACCCTCTGCAAGGGGTTGAGGCTTCAAAAATAATTGCAAGGAAAGACCTAAACAATCTAGAGAAATATAAAATGAAGATTAAGCGTGTCAGCGAAAAAACAAATATTGATGCAGCTGTGATTGCTGCTATAATCTCTCGAGAATCACATGCTGGAACTATCCTTGATGATGGCTGGGGTGACCATGGAAATGGATTTGGATTAATGCAGGTAAAGACTTTTGTTATAAATTAAGACACACACAATGCTCAACAACTCTAGGCAAAGCTATCCTGGAGTAATTATAAGTTGTGATTATAATTGCCCCTAAGCAAAATACAACCTTATATAATGGAAAAAATTTCCATTTCTCCCTAAATATACTCCCTGCTCCACTCTTTATAGTATCTTTCTCATGTTCTGATTATACATCTCTTTGGTAACTGATCTGTATTTTTAATCATTAGCTTGCAACGCAACTGAACTATCCCGGTATAACATAATCAAAGCAATAATTATTACAGAATAATTGAAAGCATTTAATCATTTTTCAGGTGGATAAAAGATATCATAAAGTAGTTGGCACCTGGGACAGTGAGGAACATATTAATCAGGGGGCTCTCATTCTCTGTAGCATGATAGAAGAGATTAAAAAAAAATTTCCATCATGGACAAACGAACAGCAGCTCAAAGGTATGAAACATCATTCTTCTAAAATCTACATAGAATCTGTTTTATGTCCAGATCCTTCATATAATTTTTCCATGTGACTCAGTATTTATAGCATGTGATGATGATTCTCTGGTTTAGAGAAGAAAATGGAAAATTCCCAACCAAAGAGGAGATCTTTAGAAAGGAAATATATATGCTTTTGCATTCATTTATGATAAAATAGTTTTTGTTACCAACCAATCCTTTTTATTTGGTTATTATTATTATTATTCACCTAGTACAGGTGGCCTTGACTTACAACCACAACTCAGCCCCAAATTTTCATTGTTAAGCAAGACTCAGCAAGTGAGGTTTACTTCAATTTACGACCTTTCTTGCCACAGTTGTTAAGTGCAATTGTTAAATTAGTAACACTTTTGTTAAGTGAATCTGAATTCCCCATTGACTTTGCTTGTCAAAAGGTTGTAAAGGGTGACCCTGGGACACTGCAACTTCACAAATACATGCCAGTTGTCAAACATCTGATTTTTGATAAATTCACCATTGTGAATATTCAACAGATGTGTGAAAAATGGTCAGTCAGTTTTTTCAGTGCTGCTGTAATTTCAAACTGTCACTAAATGAATGGTTGTAAATTGGGGACTATGTGTAGTTAGTAATTGGAAGTCTACTGCAAAAGCAGATAACTTCAGATCAGATGTTGTCATATTGAAGATGGACAATAACTTTTTTTCACATAATTCAGATTAGAAACCAGGTTACAGATAATCCTCAATTTACAACCATAATTGAGGCCAGTGTTACAATTATAAGTTGTTGCAATGAAGCAAAGCGTCCATTTGATTGCCTTGCCCAATCACTGCAAACTTGGCTCTCCCTATTACAGTCTTAGATGATTGTATGGGTCATTAAGCAGAGTGTTGGGTGTCTCAGCAGGCCTGCCATAAGCCAAGGTTTGCAGCACCTTCCCAGCTCACACAGGGTTTGCCCCAGGCCTTCCCCACCCCAGGTACACCTTGTACACCTTCCTGCCCAGGTGGGTCCTGACAGGCTTTGGGCCTGCTTCCTGCCCAGCTGTATCACAAGACTTGGATCTGCTTCCTGCCCTGCTGGGTCCCACATCCTTGGGCCTCCTCCCCACCCCTTCACATTTTGCGTCAGTTACCTTTTCTGAAAATCACCGTTCCAAAAAAGTGCCCAGCTTATGGGTGCAGAGCTTCCTACAGGGGACCCACCTTGCACCATTTGGGAAGTAAGATCTATTCACACAATCTCTCAGGAAGATACAATTTTCCAATATTATTTTCTCTCTTCTAGTATATTTAAATAAAACTTCTGTTTAACTTTCTGATAAGAATAGAAATTATGCATTTTTTTTAAAAATGTTGAATTAGTCATCTAATGAATATATAATTTTAAACAAGCCCTTCAAAGGCATATTTGTAGATTACTGCAGGCAAAATTATTCCAAAACATTTACTTACTTCTACTAAGTAGAAAGAAAGAAAATCTTTTGTCCTGAATACTGTGCTTTACCTCTAATCAGCTATTTAACTTATTTTGTATCAGGAGTATGGTTAATCCCATCTAGATTCAGTTTGTAAGTTGTCTTAGTATTTGAGGAATGTCTACATTATGTACTTAACGTAACTTTTATTTGTCCATTCACTTTTTAAATGATAGGTGGAATTTCAGCCTACAATGCAGGACCTAAAAATGTCCAAAGCTATGAGCGAATGGATGTAGGCACTACAAAGAATGACTATGCCAATGATGTTGTTGCAAGAGCCAAGTTTTACAAAACAAATGGATATTAAAAGTCTAGAACAAGATGCTGTCATTTCAGCCTTATCCAAATTTTGTATGTAACATTAGCAAGATCTATATGCTAAATTCTACAAAAAATAAAGTTGTGCCAATTTCTGCCGAAAATAAAGCTATATTGCTATTTTATGGTCGCAATCACACTTCATGCAAGCAAGCTTGAACGAAGGGGGTGTGCATAAGCGCACCAACGTGCCTACTGTTCCTGTCCTATTGTTTCTTTTTATTTTTCTTATATGTATCCATTTCATGTATTCATAACTATGTTTATACTTATACCTGTTATCTTATGACAAAATAAATAAATAAATAAATAAATCTTGTATTCCCATTATAAGACTTTCTTCCTCTTCACTCTCTGTTCCGCCACACTATTATATCCTTTTAACTTTAGTTTGTGGAAGAAAATCAACAGAACCCATCTACACTACAGCATCTACTGAGTCATTCTTAGTGGTGAACTGGGGAAAGATGTGAAAATATTTTCAATCACCCACTTAGAAAAGGGTAAAACTGCACAATGAATGTACAAAAGAATGTGACAACCAATGGAACAAGCCAAGGCTGCAAAGTAAAACACTTATGTCATCTGTAGAGGCTTACTTGTGCATAGGATTTATATTTCCACAGGCTCTAACCAAGTTGAGGAATCTGAAAGGGCTAGCTTTGAAAGACTGGGCATTAAAAGAAATCTGGGGGAATACTGCTTTTGGGAGACAGTCAAAATGGACTTCTCCATGGAGTCATTATCTGTTCTATTTCAAATCAATTTACACAGACAGCTATAAGCTAGCTGCAACTTATCTAATGTTGCTCTCCCTTTTTCAGTCCAAATAAATTGCATCTACAAACTGGTCTGAATTCTGTGAGCTCATAACATTACACTGGAAATATAATGAAAGTTCCTGAAAGTAAGTTAGCATCACAAACATACCATACTATTAGCTTGTTGAAGAGAATCATCTTGGGTTAGAAAAAAGAATCCATCAGAGATCTAAAGTAAATGTTTAGTAATGGGCAATTTCCATTATATGCATAGACTGGATAAATGTACATTCAACACATGACAGTTTTTCCTGATGTGATCAATCAATCATTATTGATTCATAGAACTAACACGAGGGGATAAAAAAATTAATTCAAAGTAATATACTAGATCTGGTAAGAGACTTAAAATTTGAGCAATGAATTAGAAATGTGCTACATTATTTCTGGACTGTGTATGTATTGTGAAAAAAGAGGAAGTATAGACCTGAAAATATGTGCTATCAGCTTCTAAATAGACCTTCATTCGTGCTTTAATTTTAATACTTTAAAAGCTGTTTAGTATGGATTTCCTGGCAAAGAACAGAATATAAACCGTCCAGGAAGCAATCTCATATTTCCCATAAAACAAAAAATATATACAAAATTATGTTAATAAAAAAGGTGAAATAAATGTCAGGAGAACCAGATGTCTTTAAACATACAGGGATTTTCCAAACAAAATAGTTCAGCTGGAATGTTTACCAACCAAAAATGGGATAAGTAAAATTTGGTACATGCCAGGGTAAAAGAACACCATCCATATACAGTATTCAAGAAGAATTCTGTCTGAAAATGGAAAACTTCCCCAAATGAAAGGGTGGGAAAAACAGATATAAATGATTTCAAGTGAATTGCTGACATGAAACAAGATATAGAAATACACCTACCCGAAAAATCCCAATAGGAACAAATCTGGTTGCAGGCCTAAGGGTCAGTTACAAAAGGAGGATCCTCAAACAATCAAAATACTAAAAAATAGAGGTAAGATTACTGGGAAGAACTCATAATTATTTTTTATTGGGGAGGTGGGGAATGAAAATGGACCAAACATGGCCTATTTACAATTAACTGACCATTGACTATATCTGCCTGATGACACTTTATTCTGAAACGTTGCATTTTTGTATGTTATTCACAATTGCATACCTTAAAAATTAACTTTTATCTGACTAACAATGGTCAGCAAAACAAATTCAAATTAGTTTAACCATCACAGAAATTCAGTTTGGTTAGTTACACCCTTCTGTAAACTTTGTAGATACCAAAATATATCTCAAAAGCTGCTGCTGTTGCATTTACTTATTATTCATACTGTCACATTTATAATAGCCAGCTTAAGTAGAAATTATGCCCAAATACTAGATAAATTATTTTTATCTTCTTAGTAATAATGCTATTTAATTTTATGAGAAGGCAGTTAAGTCTAGAGAAATTGTTCTAAAAATGAACATATATATTATGCCTCTAGTGGCAATTACAGTAATACAATTCTCAACTTAATATTACATTTATTATATAAAGTATTCATACATTATTATGAAGAATCAGAGGTGTTCTTTTCCACTTCTTTTAGATGGCGACAAACTATCAATTCACCTGTGACTTTGTTAAGATAGGTATCAGGTATTTCATCTTCAGTTGGAATTCCATAAGGCAGTTTTAATGGCTTTATTCTATAGTCAAAAAGAGAGGAGGGGAAACAACCTATTAGTATTTTTACACAAAAGCAATTGCAAAATATTGCTGATAAGAAGAATTACCAACCTTATTAGGTGTTTAATGACTTTCAGTTTTGCATTCACAGAAGGGATGTTTTTAAGTACCACTGGATCAAATCTCTGTAAGTGATACAAAGCTAACTCAGTTTCCAATGCATCACAGAAGTGAATTTATGAAAACAGCTACAGTAACAACATTTGATTAGATTTTGTAGATACTGCAGACACTAAATATTCAGTAACAATAAAACAAATGTTATGATCCCTTAAATTGATTTCTGCTATAGTTTTGTAGTTTTCCTTTAGTGGCCACAATTGGGATCAACAACCAAGGGAAGTGGTTGCTAACCAAAATTGTGATTGTGATTATGATATTACTTCAGCTTTCCTTTGCTTTACAGACTTGCCTGCAATGGTTGTAAATGCGAGGAATGCTTGTAAAGTTACTTTTTCATCAGCAACGTAATTTGAATTACCATTATTACACAAGGCAGTCATTAAACAAGAACAACCTGTAAACCCTAAAAAGGAGAAGAGTGGAGGCAAAAGGGTGGAACTTGGAATAATGAAAAAATGGAGTGCCACCTGGGAAAATAAAGAGGATTAACAGCGAAACTTTGAAAAGACTCCCGGGGATACATTGTAACTGAAATCTTATTAAAAGATACAGTAACCCATGGAAAGGAAAAGTAAAGGAAAGAAACAAGAAGGAACAGTCTGGGATCATTTGGCATTGGTTTTTTCTTTCTTTTTCTGTTTTTACTTAAAGTCAATTGGGTGGTTGTTCAAAAGTGTTTAAAATGGCATCACTCCTGGAGGAATTGAAGATGAGTCTTAAAAAACAGAAAGAAGATGCAGAAAGGGGAGGAAGATCCTTTGGCTTCGTATTTGAATTTCTTGAAATAGAGATCCTGAACTATGAAAAGCAAAAGGAAAAGCTTCGAGAGCAAGAAGGGTGGGACAAAGAAGAAGCCATTTTCAATGATCAAATAATGCAAAGTGTGGTAATAAGGGGAAAAAGGGGGAAAGGAGTTAAAAGTTTGATATCAAAGGGAACAGCCAAAAAGAAAAATAGTCTGAAAAAGAAGTATAACAGCAAGGAGAAGCAGAAAACTACAGAAGGGAAAATTAGAGAGAGAAGGGTATAAAAAAAGAGATGAGAAAAGTGGGGGGAAGATAGAAAGGGAAAGAACTTATGAGGGACAAAAACAGGAAATAAAGAAAAAGGGGAAACGCACTAGGATTAAAGGTATTTGCTCAGATAGAAAACACAGAGACAATGGTTAAATTAAGTTAAAAGTGAGGATTCTGCAAAGGTACAAAAGATAGTGTTGTGACAGTAGAATACTGTAATGAGTTAGAAATGAAATAAGTAAATAATCTATGATATAAAACTATTGTTTTATAATGGTATGTTTATTTATAATTAATGCAATAATAAAGAAGAGGGAAACATTGCAATTGTTTCTAAAGATTAATAAAATATTGAAAAGAAATGTGAAAGATTTATAAGGAAATTTACACCAGTTATTAGAATGAATTTGAATAATTATTTTGCTTATTAATAGTAAATAATTTATAAGATAAAACTGTATGGCTATCCAATGGTATGCTTATTAACAGTTAAGTAATAATGAAGAAGGGAGGGAAACATTTCAATTGTTCTCAAAGATTGATAGATATTGAAAAGAAACGTGAAATATTTACAGGGTTCATACCAGTACTAGAATGATTTTGAATAACTATTTTGTTTACTAATGTTTATATATATATACATATACATATACATATACATATACATATACATACATACATACATACAGAGAGAGGGGGGGGGAGTTTTTTTGCTATGTTTTTAGAATTTTTCCTTTTACATTTTCAAGAAGAAGTACCAAGCAGAGTCTGAATGATGAGACTTACATGATATAAAATAGATATTAGAAATTGGAATGTTATAATTTTAGAATGCACAAATTCAATGTTTAATGAGATTTCATATGATAACAACAATAAGATTTAAAGGTGTGGCACTTCAATTGGCAATCATAGGGGGAATTTTGCTTCTTAAGAATGTTGGAAGAGAACATATGAAATTGTAAACAAGACAGACGAAAGTATAAGTACAATGAATAAAAAGATATAGAAATTTAGGTAAAAGAAATACAGTTGAATAAGAAGAAAATGAGATAATCATAAAAAAAAATTAAGAGAAGTAAAGGGAGAAATAGTGAGAAGTTGGAAAAAAGAGTAGTAAGATATGAAGTTGAATACATAAGATGAATATGCATATGAAATTGTGTCTGTATGGAACCATGCTATACTCAAATAAGATGTTTTATTTGTTTTGTTAAAACTCAATAAAACTTTATTAAAAAAAAAAAAGAACTACCTGTAAAGCTAACGTTTGTTAAAGCATTCAGGGATTTAACTATAAATATAATTGCTTAAAGATGCAGACTCCTTAAGTATTCTTGATTTCTATAGTGATTCAGCTGTGGAGAACAACATGTAAAGAGCAGAATTATTAAGAGGTCTGATATTAGCTACTGTGTCAGTCTCATCATCCTGTCTGCCGCTGTGCAACCCCCAGGTGACTGCTCCAAATCTCATGTGGTTCTCAGAAGCAAATACTGTCCTGATTCTGACAATCCATCCCAGGGGTGAGATTCAACCGGTGTTACGACCAGTTCGGTGACTACGTTTTTGCTGCGTGCATGTGTAATAAACCTTAAGCTGTGCCGCCCGGACAGCTGATAAGTGCTGCGCGCGAGTATGCAGCTTTTGAAAAGCCACTTTTTTACTGCTTTTTCAACCTCAGCTGTGCCGCACAAAGCAGCTGAGGTTGAAAAAGCAGGAAATAAAGGACAGGTAAGAGCCCGGGTGGATGGATGGGCCAAATAGCAGCAGACACAGAACCGGTTCAGTATCTGCTGTTCTTCAGAGCTACCAGTTCTATAGAGCCGGGCAGAACAGGTAGCATCCCACCCCTGGTTCGTCCCTTAACTGTTTTATATGCTAGAAAAGTGCTTTGCTTCCCAATTACAGTACACATTCCATGAAGAAGCCTCTAAGAACTTAATTTTTTCTTTTTTTTTCTTTAACATAAGATAATGCCAAAAAAATGAATACTGCCACACATTTGGTCTTATTTATTATTAAATCTGTATGTCACACAACTCATTGCTTCAATCATGATGTGACCAGACTCCTAAAGATAAAGGCAGAATGAAAGCCTGTGCTATGCTTGCCATTTGCAATCATCGTGACACAACTATAAAGCTTCTTTTCAGAAATCACTTTTTGTTCACTCTCTTCCCTCATCTGTTATAATCCTTCAAGAACAAAAGCACTTCAATTCTACTTAGTTTCATATTACACTTAATTCAGTAACCAGGCAGACACATAAGAGCAGCAACTTCTTTTTTAAACTTCTGGAGACTGCCTTTGTAACATAGTTTAAGAAAATACATATCTGAATTGCCATTCCTGCATTTTTAAAATAGTAAAAGACCCAGAAGATATTGCCAATTCTAACACTGACATCAAAATGCTTTCATGAAAGCAAAAGTAAAGATCTGAAGTGGTTGTGCAAGGACATCTTAAAACCTAAGATAGAAGGAAGCATCAAACCCCCTTTTTGTTCCTAAATTAAGAGCAATAGCCTATATGTTTTATTTTATTATTTCTATGAATAGCTACTTCTTATTGCAGCAGATTGCCAGATCCAAGATTCAAACAACTACTAAACGTCACTACAGAATTAATTTGTCATCTAATGGCATCTGATGCTTGCAGACCATATCTGGTAGCCCTAGAGATACCAATGGTACTACATTCTATGTTCAACATGTTTAATTCTGAGAAATGACACATGTCCCTGGAGATTATTTTGGATACATTTATTTTCTGCTGTGATAGAACCATTTGGCAAGGACAGAACGTTGTGATTGCAGGATGCAATCATCCCCAACTAATAATGCCATTTTCAGATGGATCTAATTTTAGTATAATTTACTGTTCTTTCCAAACTGCTACAAAGGGCAAAAATCACCCAGCCTGATGACAAAATTTGCCTTAAACAGTTCAAAATAACAGAAGTAGCTAATGTTGAGCTCGGTGGAAGCTATGCAAGGTTGGATTTGGGGGAAACTATAAGGATTGTATAGCACTGATGATATTACCTAGTTTGGTAATGAAATATCTGCAGGAAAGCAACCAAGCTCAGAGAGCACCAAGGACCCCACAGTTCAACCCTGAGCTACAAATATTATTTTATCAACAAAGTTAACAGGACTATAAGCTACACTGGAAAGTAAAAGAAGAAGAATTAGAAGCAGATGTTTCCATGCTGTTCCCAAGTAAACACTGTGGCTATTTGGAATCAATAGGCAATTGCGAATCAAGATTCTCCTTTCCTTTTGATACCAACTTTCTGCCTTACAATGAAAATGAACTCATATGTTTAATCAGTAGTATAACTTGTTGTGACATGGAGCTGTTCTAGCTACAAATTATTTTACTATGTGGCCAAATATCTCAAAATATAGTCATAGACAACCATTTTGTTCAAATTATTAACTCCACAACTTCTGAATAAACAATTCGTACAACTGAAATTTATGCAGAAGCATTAAAGGTGGAAAAAAATCTCTAACACTGTCATTTACACTGTAAATTACATACTTTTGTTAATCCAAGCTCTTCAAGCAATTCTTTTTCCCAATAAGGACGCCTCATTCCACTTCTGATCCTGGTGATAAGATGTAGTTTATGAGGCTCTTCTGGATTACCACCATATTTTTCATGATCACCAGGTTGTGGTTGAAATACCTAAAAGAAGTTAAACCCTCATTATTAATCAATCCAATAAGTAAAATCAGTTATTAATCATTTCCAAGGCTCATCTTCACGTTAATCATGGCACAAAGATGCCCAAATAATCATTTTTAAACATCTTACCCTCTAGCTATTGCCTTCATTTCATCCCAGATATCAAAGACAAAGTTTAGCTTTCCATATTTAAACTGGGGGGTTTCCTCCTTTTTTTATCACAATTTATTATTTACTGGCATGGATACTGGCTAGTAATTGGCTTACATGTGGTTTACAGCAAGGGTCAACTTTGGGATGAAGGTAGAACAAGTCTTCCATAGCCAGGAAGGTATATCAGAAATAAAGGAAAATTAAACTCTGATCAATTCAGACCTACATAATTCAATTTTAAAAGTACAAAGGTGAAAGCGTATATTCATAACTGATTTGATGTACTAAGAATATATTTTGACCGTTTTCATTTGTAATTTCATTTTCATTTGTAACTATAATGTTTATTTTTTTAACCCAAGGCTTACCGATTCTGGAATTCGTGACCTTGTAAATCTCTGCCTAATCCATATTCTCCAAGGGATTGGTTCCCTTTTGGTCAGATTCTGCAGCATAAGAAACCAAGGAGGAAACAACGTAATACTTCAGAGTTTAATACATAACACAGTCAAATATATAAAAGTTTCAACTAAATCAATGATGACAAAATGCATGGGTGCATATATTATTCTACTAAGAAGTTATTTTATATTCCTGGAAAACCAAAGGCATCAGAGATTCACAGGAAGCACCTCTTATACCAGATTTATTCACGTATATTTAAATCAGCGAAATTGGAAAGTATAAATGGTTTACCAAGTAAAAAAGTACATGAACGGTTACTAGTCACTCCAAGGCATCAATTTTTCTCAGAATCGGTTCTTCTAATTAAAAACACATTTAAGAACTACGGTCATGCTTTATTCCGCTCCAGCGAGGACGTTCTGCAACTTCTGCAATTTTCTTCCTGATAAAACCATCTGAAATTTGCAGAAATCTTTTAATCATTTCCAGACTTCTCACCTGCCAAGCGGATGCAGAACATCTCCAGGCTGCCATCTTACGCCGCCGATTCTCCTCCTTGCAAAAAGAGACGCCAATCACGTGTAAAGTCTCCTCCTCCGGAGCCACGGGAAGAGAAGGGCCAGCTTGGGATCTTCCTTGAGCTTTCACTTTCCGGTTCTTTGAAATCACGTGAGCAGAAAAGGGCGGGGCAATCCCGCCTCTTTTCCATTTTTTGTTTGGCGGGTCGGATGGACATCTTCGCTTTTGCAGGTTTGCAGGGCTGGGCACGGGCTGTTGCATTTGGGGCGGCCCTCCGCAGAGGAAAGTGTCGTGACTCGTGCCGGGCATCGCTGGCTGATTGACATCAGTCAATCAATCAGACAAGAGCTGGAAGGGACCTTGGAGGTCTTCTAGTCCAACTCCCTGCTTAAGCAGGAGACCCTTGTACAATTTCAGATAAGTGACAATAATGTATTAGACACACATCCACAAACATGGAGGATTCGGCGGCGACGGTGCTGAAGCGAGCGGTGGAACTGGATTCGGCTTCGCGTTTCCAGGAGTCGCTGATTTGCTACCAGGAAGGGATCGATCTCCTCCTTAGTGTGCTGAAAGGTGAGAGTTTCGTCTTCCCACCCCTGAACCAGGAGATGAACTGGCTTGTGCGGTGCCACATTTCACCAATCGTAGTAAATCGGAAAAAGAATTTTGCTTGCCTTGTGCTTAGCCAGAGATGGATTGCATATGAACGCGGAAATCCTAATTGTAAGGGATCTTTATCGCTGAAGGGAGAAGTTCTGCATTTGATTTGTTCACCTTGCTTAGTATTTAAAAGTTTGCAGGATTTAATGCAAAAGGTGTACTTTCACCACCTATAGAACTGGGCTGGATCAAAATATAGCTGCCCTGTATTTGTTTAGGAACGGTGGATGGTCCACTCCCTGCATCCTGCTTTAAGTAATTCAGATTGTAAATTTGTAATATGCTTGTGCTGGGATGGATCCCTTTCCGATTCTGGTTTCCCTAGAAATATTCTCTGAAGTGTGTTATTTTAGACTCTCAGACATGTCTGCTCCCATAGTTGTACTGTAAATTTTGTAAAATATAATGGGAAATAGCCTGAAGCTTAATCATTAATTCAAATAAATTAAGATGGTGTACTTTTTAAGTAGAAATTACTGTATAGTGTTCCTTAAGTCCACATTCTGGCTCCGGTGAATTTTAATAACTACTTGAAACCATTGGGAAAGGTTTCAAACTGAATGAATGTTGAGGAAACAAGTTTCAGAGATGGAAAGCTTTTCTATACTTACAGATTTTGATCTTCTGTTTTCTCAGACTGAGATAATAAGTACAAAATTCAACCATGGAGGATAGATACTCCAATTGCATCCTTTCCTGGAAGAAAATTACCAGTGGTAATTGTGATCAGGAATGGTTGCTAAGTCAAGGAACACCATCTTGTAATTGTGCTTATCTGTGATAGAAATTCCAGCACTTCCAGTTACTGTCCTTAGATAAACTCAGCATCCCTACTCTTGGCATCCCACTCTCATGCAATTGCCATTTGCAAGCCTATGCCTGATTCCTCACTGACTTTGTTGGAAGCCAACAGTGAAGGTCTCAAATGCTGATCATGTGGCTGTGGGATGTCGTGACATTGCAATTTTGAGGTGGTTACCATGTGTCTGAATTGCGATCATAGGACCATGGGGATGCTACAGTGGTTGCAATTACAATGACCTGTCATAGATCCCCCTCATTCAGTGCTATTGTAACTTTGAACAGTTGCTGAAAAATTGGACATTAAGTGAAGGACTACCTGTATTGTATTGAAAATGCCATGTGTTATTTGGCTACTACAGCTATTATCTCCATCTATGATTTCTCATATCAGATTAACTTAGAAAATTCACATTAAGTTGCCATGGAATCTTACATCCTTACTCTTCTCACTGTGGTTGTTAAATGAAGCATAGGATGCTTCAGGGACCCAGAGGAGGCCTAGTATAACAGGGATCCCCAACCTTTTCGACGCCGCGGCCCGGTTCCGGCGTCAGCTGGGCACTGCGCCCGGTTCGGCGTCAGCTGGGCGCCGCCATCTTTTGACGAAAAATCACTTCCGGTGGCGTCACGGAAGTGATTTTTCGTCAAATGGCGGCGCCAGCGTTCTGGTGAGCTTTTTCGGGTAGAAATGGCTTTCTACCCGGAAAAGCTCACCGCAACTAGGCGCCGCCATCTTTTTGACGAAAAATTGCTTTTTACCAAAAAGATGGCGGCGCCCAGCAACCAGCGGCCCGGTAAGGCTTGTTCCGCGGCCGGTACCGGTCCGCGGACCGGCGGTTGGGGACCCCTGTAGTATAAGACCTGCCCTGGGTCTGCCAAAGTCTCCCCTACTCCTGAGATATCTCATGTTCCCCTTTCTAACCTTCAGAGTCCCATCAGGCCTCAAGCCTGCTTCCCATACCACTGGGGCCCAAACTCTCCTCATTTAGTGTCAGCCATCATGCACTTACCTTTCAAAGAGGTTCAAGTTAGGGAAGTAAAGTAAGCTGCTCCATTACTGGGCTGCACAATGTGATTAAGAAGCTGCCATTTTCTAAGTAGCTGCAATTCAATGCAGCCTCTTGGAAAATTAGAGGCTGCTTCCACAATCATACTGCATGGCCCAGCAATAGAATGGTATGGAGTCCTTTCTTAACCTGAGCTCTGCAGTATTCCACAACATAGTGGAACACTGCAGAGCTTGGGTTAGGGGAGCAAAGCTTTGTGGATGGGCTGTGTGGTGCAACACCAAGCAGCCATAATTCAATATCAATTCAATGTATGAGAACATACATTCCTCTGAAGGAAAAAGCTTCTATTATACGTTTTTAGAAAGGATACTGATCACGTTATTTTCTTAATAAGATCTCAAAACACATATTCTTATCCCTTACTTATGATCATTCATTTAACCATTTTTAAATGAACAGTCATATGAGGATGACCCCTGTAAAGTTTCAGTGGCCTTGGAGAAAGTGACTTACAACCTGTACTTACACTTGTGGTGACCATCATATCACAACTGCAGTCGCATGATTGCAGATCAGGCACTTGGCAACCGGTTTGCATTTACAGCCAGTTGCAGCTTCCTGTGATCACATTATCACAATTTGCAACTTTTTTTGCCAATGGGAAAAGGCATTGAAGCAGGATTTGCTTGATATCGCAGAATCATGTCCCACTCAACTTACGACTACAATGACTTACAATGGAACTTTTGGTCTCTGTTGTTGTCATAAGTCAAGGACTACCTGTACTTTCAACTGCCCTGAAAAAATGGGTGGGCAGTTGAAAATACAGGTATCCTTTTTCATTTTTTCATATCTTCTATTCGCAGCTACAAAGGATGCAAAGAAAAAGGCTTACTACAGAGACAAAATATCAAGTTACATGAACAGAGCGGAAGACATTAAAAAATGTGTTGTGAAGGAAAAAGAAGGTATGAAGTTACAATGGAAGATCTTTTTAATTCAACCATAATTGTAATGAGGTACGATGCTTAGTGAAAGTTTGTTCTTGTACTTAGATGGGAAATGCCACAAACAAATAAAAATCGAAGAGAATAGCAAAGGATTCAGCTATGAAAAACTGTTCCAAGAGTATCTAAATGAAACTGTTACAGAGGTTTGGGTTGAGGATCCTTATATTCGCCAAACCCATCAGGTGAGATAGCGGTGCTGCATTTAATCAAGACATTTTGCCCTTTTCCATCTGAAAAATTAATCCTGTTTAATTTTCTATAGTTGTACAACTTCTTAAGATTCTGTGAAATGCTTGTTAAAGGACCATGCAGAATGAAAACTATACACCTACTTACATCTCATGAAGAAGTAAGTATTTATGACTGTAATCATATTACAAAATTTAATATGAATTCTTAAATTATTTAGGATTGCATAAATGTCCTCTTACTTAGAGTAAGAGTAAATACATTTGCTGAATGGAAGTATTGTTGCAATCACCATGATTAGAATACAGAAAACAATTTTTATTCTGTAAATAATATTCTATATCACATTTTGGGTCAGAAAAGAAATTGATTGAAAAATCATTTTGTGGATGAAAAAGATTGCTATCACTTACATTAAAATTAAATACTTCTTGTATTAATGGAGATAGTTTTGCTTTGGGATAAGAATAGTTTTAAAAATAGCTTAATGTAGGTATTTTTTACAGTAAGATAATATCAACTTTAAATTGGTAATTAGAAATTTTTTTAGTTTTCAGTTCAATATTTTATGTTTATTGTAGCAGTTCCTCAAAGTTTCATTCCGGTATCTACAAGAAATGTCAAGAATTTTACTAAGTACCTTTTGCATATAAGTTTATGCCCTATCGCTGAGATACAGTTTTGCTACCCTTTCTATTGTATTAGTGCTTTACTAATTAATTCTGAAAATCTGTATTGTAGGAGATGGCAGGAATCATCTTCCTCTGATTTTTCCACCAGCCTCTGAGGCCTACAGTTTCTACATTTTTATGTATGGCTTCTGTGTCATGGAATCAGGGTTTTCTTACAAGTCATCCATCATTTACCCAGAAAAATAATTGGTACAGGCTTCTCTTCATTAGATAATTTATAAGTTTTGATTGAAAACAATGTTAATGTGGCCTACATTAATGTAATTAAAAATAGCAACGTTTTTCAGAGAATTCTGAATCGACAAGGTTTCAATTGTCTATTCAAGTTTAAATTATAAAATGTCTTAACAGGGTCATGGAAAGAGTCAACAGATGGGTTCCTTAGAAGAAATACAACGGTCTCTAAGGGATTTTGGCATTACACTGGATATATCATACTCCTCTTCAATACATGATCGAGAAATTAGGTTGGTGATATGTAAACACTGTATAGTAAATAAAAATATAATGTACTAAAGGTTGGTTAATATTGTGCTTTCCAAAATATCGATAGACAGTAGGTGTCTAGGCATAAGGGATTCAGAAATATTTCTACAATTTCTGTTAATTGAAAGAATGTAAACAAAACATAATGAGCTTAAAAATAAAGCATGAATCCCCAACTTCAGCTTTGTTTACAAGAATGCCCCAACCCATTTTGTAATACTGGGGCATCCTGGGGGTTGACATAGAAAACTGCACAAGTTTGTTTTCTTGTACATAGTAGGATTTGGAATGCAAATACAGTATAGTACTGTATCTTTTTGCTGCCATAGCCTTCCATGGGCAGTAATTCTGTGAGAGCACCCATGACATGCTCACAAAATTCCAAATGGGTTTAGATTTAAAATGTGTGTCTGCCCTTTATTAACAAATTTGTGTTTGTGGGTGTGTGTCTAATGCATGATTATTAAAGGTTTTCAGATCTATCAAAACAGAAAGACAGATTTCAAGTGAGTTATCACGATGCTGCTTTAATAGTATTTGGCAGTCAGCGTTCATGTGAAAAAATATTTTTCTCTCTCAATATATATGTATGTGGCTGAGTAAAAAATAGCTGTGCCTAGGATAGGCCAGATTTCCAAACTGAAATCTAATGTTAATCTTATTAATTTTAAAAGGCAATTAAAATATCTTTTAAATACTTTTCCTGAATTATCTGCAAACATACAAACGACATTGCCATTTTTATATTTTTGAACATTATGTTTCTTTATTCTTGTATTTAAAAGATTCAACAATGGATGGATGTTTAAAATCGGAAGAGGCCTTGATTATTTTAAAAAACCACAGGTAAGGGATTTTGTTTTTGTTTTCTTTTTTTTAAACAGAATTCCTGAATTGTTTGCTAAGGAAAAAAAAACTTTTTATAGGGTCGTTTTTGTCTTGGATATTGTGATTTTGATTTGAGACCTTGTAATGAAACTACTGTGGATATCTTTCACAATAACTACACAAAGAAGACGTGATTTCTTCTGAAACCACTCCTGTTTTCTAGGTAAAATCCTTGCCAAGATGTATATTTAATATGCTTTTTTATAAAATAAATTGTTGTTTAAGCAAAAATGTTTAACTCAAGTTAATTTTAAAAGAGGCTTCAACAGTTAAATTTTGCTTAAAGGAAAATCAGTATTCTTACCTTAATTAACATCAAGTAAAATATTGGAAGAATAATTAAATTAAAACAAACTACTGAATATATCTTTAAAATGCAATGACTGGAGTCACTATTTTATACAAATAGCTGAAATAAACCTTGGTACAGATACAGGTTCATTCAAAGTTATGACAGCACTGAACAAATGGTTTCCTCATAGTTTAGCTGTTGCAGTGTCCCCACAGTCATGATTGCCATTTGGGTACTTGACGCGCTGCTTGGGATTATGTTGTCTCAAGGACTGTGGTCATGTAATTGTGATTTCCAATGTTCCCTACCAACTTCCCACAAACAAAGTCACTGAGAAAGCTGGCTGGAAGTTGTGGTCATGTGAAATGCTTGTTTAGTGATCATTTTATGCAGCCCTGCAAAACTGTTGTTCCACTTTATTACTGCATCACTTAGCAATAGCAATTCCAATCATAAGCCAAGAACTTTTGAATTTAGCAGTCTAAAAAACAGAGCTAACTACAGTCTCTTCAAGTTATATGAAGCTATTGCAAATAGAAAAAAAAGGTCCCTGACAAATTATTTGAACATTAGAGGATGCTCAATGGAGAGGATTTTTGGACAGTTATACAGCAGTCACTTAGGTCATATAGCATGCTGATATTGTGATGACCCGTGGCGTGGCACAAAGGCAACAAAGTCAGTTAATCAATAAGTCCCTTTATTAGCTCCAACTTTGCCCACAATGTCCTGGTTACCTTCTGGCTGGAGAAGAACTCTCCCAGGAACCGCCTTTAACTGGAGAGAATCAAATCCAAAATGTGGTCAACAAAAACTGTAACTATAAGTACAATCAAGACAAAATGAGGTAATTATTTTGGCAGGGCAGGAGCAAGAATTCCAGATGTGAAGGCATGGCAAAACTCAACACAGTTGGAAAGAGGCCCAGGAACACAGATAAGCAAAGTCAACACAAGATAAATTCACATTTGCTCCCAGCAACTGCCGCATGCAGCCTGCATTTCTTTTAAACTTTCATTCCCAGTTGTGGCTAATGAAGGGAATCAGGGCACTTTCCTCCCGCATAAACCACGCAACCCATGTTGCTCTCTTCTCTGTTTCTCCCTGCATGCCCTAGGATGAAGAGGGGGCAGGCCTGGGTCTTCCTCTGAACTCCCTCTCCCTTGTTCTATCTCTCCCCTGCTCTGCCCAGCCGGACTTTGCCCTCCCATCCCCAGTTTCCTCCACAGCCAACCGAGCCACACTCCCTGTCAGCTGTTTGTCTTCCTCCTTGGATTCAGACTCTGACAGGGGCATGACAGATATACTTTGAACAATAGGAGTCCACCTGCTTTTTTTTTTTTTTTTTTGCAAAAACCATGCCACTACCACAAACCTGTCTGTTCAGCCAACATGGAAGAAAATTACACCATGGCCAGCTAGCTGAGCTATGTATTGGCTGAGAGCGTAATAGTGAACCACATCTTCTGAACTTTCAAAATATTGTACATGCTTGCAATTTACAGCTCATAT
Source organism: Notechis scutatus (assembly GCF_049901735.1). Classification (NCBI taxonomy): domain Eukaryota; kingdom Metazoa; phylum Chordata; class Lepidosauria; order Squamata; family Elapidae; genus Notechis; species Notechis scutatus. The sequence continues at coordinate 81,479,819 of NC_142013.1, read as the reverse complement.
TTCATCTATGGGTTCTTTAAAGAACCTTCCTAGTCTTGATGTGCCATTCCTAAAACCTTCTTTGTAACATGCATGTTCTTTTAATTAATTTTTTTTCTCTCCTCAGAATTATTAGGTGATACTGATATTTTGGAATCAAATAAATGATCAAAACTAAACATCTGATCCAGTATGTCATGGATTTCATTTCTTGAACTCTTGTCCTTTTGAATGTTAGTGGGTTTTTTATAATATTGTATTATTATTATTACAGTTATAATTTATATACCTTTTCATTTTTTATGTCAATAAATTTGAATTAATAAAAAGTAAGAATATAGACCTTTTGGGATTATGGCTTGGTTTTTTAAAAATGTACTTTTCACCCCATACAGATCTTCTGTTCTTACTAGAATGGTGAAGTAAGAACTAGTGAAAAGTAATTTAAAGTAAAAGAAGCCAAACAACCTTTAACAAGGTTGTTAACATGTCATTTATTAGATTTATTTGCTGCCTATTTCACCTTGAGTCGAATCTTATCCAGCACAGAAAACAGGGAGAACAAATCATATTTCAAATTTTGTTGATTAGAACAGGAGTAATGTTTCATGTCAGTTCAAATATGGCATTAGTTGGGTGTTTGGACTAGTAATATGTATATTGAATATGAAAATTGTTATTTATAGCTTTCCTTCCACATTTTTGCTCACCCAAGTGTATTATTATTCTTATAATTGCATTCTTGATTTCAACACTATAGTAAGTTACTTCAAGTTCCATTAAACTCAATGGAGTTCACATTTGAGTAGATAATGACTGCAGTATCAATTAACTACCTCCTCTAAAAAAGGAACTTTATATTCAAATGTTATTTTTGTTCAGTTATTATGTAACATTAAATTTACATTCACCGAACTCTTCTAACATCATAACAATCTTGTATTATAAAACTACTAATTTGATATCCAAGAATCCAGTTCATCACATAAGTTACATTAATGTTACAATCTTCTCACATAAGATATGCAATTTGCTGTGTAATGTAGAATCTGCCCAAGTTCGCAGCAAAGCAGTTGCCAGAGCAGTGTTTTCATTTGGGCAAAACTTGTTGCCAATCAGGCTGTTCCCGAGTTCCACACATACATCCAGTGGCAGCCAGTTCTGAGGCACATCTATTTGGCAAGTTTCAATGTTACCATTCTTTATATCCATACTTATCTGAATTTCAACATTGGATTCCTCATGACCTATATTAAAAGATGTGATGATTTTGAACTTTGGTGTTTTTCCATATAGCCAATTCCAGGCTTTTAGTTCTATGGCTTTATTGTTAATTCCAGGGAATTCTGTTTCATTGGCTGGATTTATGACATGGATATGGTTTTCTATGTGATGATGTGAAGCATATTCGCCAGCAATGGCTTCCATAAGCATTTCACAAGTTAATGTGGGATCTTCTTCATAGAGATTTCTCACTAATGCAGGCACACTTGGTGTGGCATTACTTTGGATTCCACTGTTAGGAGTCTTTAACACAGATGTTAGAACCAATTTATCAGTGCTGCATAACAAAGTGCAGTGGTGATAAGCAGCTGTTCTTCCTAATTTTGCAGCAGTTCCTGAAATTTTAAAGATTTTGTTTAACAAGAGATCATATCTTTCAGTAGCCTGAACATCTAGCTGGGGTCGCAGGGACTTCAAAGCTTTAACAACCAGTTTTAAATTTTCAATTCTTTCATATTTTTTTCTGTCAGTGAAAAAAGTCAGATTAATGTTGCCTTTGTCGTGGTAAACTGCACCTCCTCCGCTTCGTCTTCGAGCAAGCTTTACACCCTTCTGCCTCATGACTCCAAGGTTACATTCCTGCCAGGGATTCTGATGCCGACCAATCACTACAGCAGAAGAATTTCTCCAGAGGAGAAGAACATGTCTCTTCTCTAAATCCATGTTATCATGGATCCAATCCTCTAATGCTAAATTCTGGTAAACATCCTGAGACACAGACTGTAGGATAAGCCCTTTTTCTTTTGTACTTTTGAAGCCAGCAGCTGGAACTTTGAGGACACAATATAATGGGAAACATTTCTTCCATGAGAACTGGATTATCATGTTTTAAAGAAATAAAATAAGCATCAAAAGCAATGGAAGTTTTGGCACTATTCAGAATCTTTCAAGCCATTGGTTCAATGGTGAACTTTTTTCTTTTTAGAAACACAGTTTTAGATTGTTTTAATATTCCTTCTTTTTGGTAGGTAGCTGCAACCTTTAAATCAGTGAATTTGTAAGATGCTTTTTCAATCAATTGCCGATAACCTATTGGAAAAAAATATTTATTGAAGTTATACCTGACACGTCTCAGTAGTATATACACAAATATCTTCCCACAAATAAATTTATTTGATTAAAATATTAAAATATTAAAACATCTACAACAGGATGAACAAAAATAAACTAAATCATGACACAAATGACTAATATCTGTATAACAATAAAAAAAATAGAAAAATCAGTAAATGACACAACTCAGTAAACATCACTGAAACATTCTAAAAAGCTCAAGTTTTAGTTTATTGTTTTATTTATTTTTATGGCCATGCATCTGAAAGGCTCACAACAAATTCATGAAAATAAAGATTAAACTCTGATGTCTCATTTATCCTCCAATAAACCTTAAGAACTTTCTCCTCTCACCAAGGAGGCGGCTAGCCTGATCTCCACAGGAAGATCATTCCCCAACAACTACATTACCGCTAAGAAGCAGTGCCTTCCAACTTCAGTTCTCACCTTTCTCTTTAGTATATCAGGCTCATACAGGCTGGAAAAGGCAGTTCTGATATAGTCACATTAATACCTTTAAAGTTACCAATTCAACTGCTTTGGGGATGATACAGCAAACAGCCTATTTCCTGACAGTTACGGTTCATCACTCAAATCTGGAGATAATTATGTCTGCCAAACAACTAAAGATGCTAACAAGGTGTACACAGAAACACCCCAGAATGCTCTACAGATACAAATAGGTCATGATACGCTGTAACCTAGTGAATTCTTGAGGGAAAACCGAATAGAAAATGTTGCCTCCCTGCTCCGCTCCATTTTTTTAAAAGTCCCATAATCCACAGTGTATGAAAAGATTGAGCAAAGATAATGGGCGCTGTAGTACAAATACATCTGACGGACAACTACGGGGGCGGGAGGCTTCTTCAAACAAGCCGAAAGGCAGGAGTAAGTTGATCGCAACAATATTTAGCGGAAAACTCTTGGCGAACAATCTTATACAGACATCTAAAGGCGCCTTTTCCCTATATAGAGGACTGCTGCGCCAGGGCACGACACAGCACAGTTTAGGCACCGGAGAAAGCAGGGCTGCAGACCTATGAAGCTTGCACGCTGCAAGGCTCGCCAGACACCCCCATTGTTTTTCGGAGAGCAGAAGGGCAATAACGTACTTACCAGCTCCTCTAGACGGGTCTTTAATCTATTGCAAGTGCGGGAACGTTTTGCCCTCTTGGAACCGCGCGAGACATTCGGAGAGAAAAGGATACGCGCATTTTTACATAGAGACAAAGTGTAGAGAACTGCTCCTCCCATTGTTTGGACTCGAAACGTCCCGTTTGCTTAAGACTCTCTCCCCGTTCTTGTTTGGGGGATGGGAAGAGCGAACCTTGAAAATGGGATTGGTGCGGAGAAAAGAGTTACTGATTTATTTATTTTATTTGTTTGTCAAACATGTATGAGAAAACAAGTATGAACATAACATATCAACAGGTATACGTATATACATAATAAACGAGTACGGATAAATGGAACAGTAGGGCAGGGAGGGTAGGCATTTAGAGCTAGCAAAACAACAGCTTTTTAAACATCAGTCGCGAAGGAAAAATGGAGGCAGTCATAAATTATTCCTACCCTTCACGAACCGAAAGTGGGGAATAGATTGACGGGCTATGTAGTACTTTACAAAGCTACAGCAGATTTCTATGGGTAACCCGCTGTTCAAGACTATTAAAGGAACTCGAAAGTCGATGAATAGTGTTACTCTTCCTTGTATTTTTCTCAGATAGTGTGCTTTAAGAAGCACTTCCGTGTTGGAGTTGCTCTTATCAAAGCACTTTCGCGTGGGGATAAAATTAGCACGTGCGTTGATTTCGTCTCTTTTCCTCACTCCCACGTATTGTTGTGTTCGGGTGGTTTGAACTGGAGTTGCAGAAACTGGCTTTCCATTTTTAAATTGATTACAACACATAAATTGCAAAACAGGTTTTATAAGTTTAAAAGTATTTTCTCATTTTAATTTTATAAAACCGTTCATCCCTTGATTGGCAATTTCTATTCTCTGGATGCAATACTGTTGAAGACCATTACAACATATTTTTACTTGAAGTCAAAAGAGTCATCAAACTATATGTACCAATAACAACTCCAAAAACCAGAAAAAATAGATTACCCACAACAATAAGAAAGCTTCAATCCAAAACGAGATCACTTTGGTGGAAAAACAAATCTGGTCAGTTGCCAACTTCAAAAGCCAATACAAAAATTTATGCCACCAGATAAAGACTGAGTGCACCAATTATCACATTAAACAAGAGGAAAACCTTCTACGCACCAATTCCACCCATGCTTTCTTCAGTTTTGTAAACAACAAACTAAAAGATTCGAGGTCCATCCCACCCTGAAAGGACCTAATGGTAAAGACTGCAACAACGACACTATTAATGCCAACCTCTAACACATTCTTTGGCTCAGTATTTGTAAACAGCAAAGGATCATGCCCAATATTTCCTAGTCGAACCACAGGCAACTACAATAATCTAATACATATCAATTTTACAGTAGACAATGTTGAAAAGCACTACCCAATCTAAAACCATCTCTATCTATTGGACCGGACGGAATATGTGCCTACTTCTTAAAAAAGCTATCCACTGCCATAGCCGAACCTCTAAGCATAATCTTTTGAAAGATCTTTCAGGACCAGCTTCTTGCCAAAACTATGGTCACAAGCCACGGTCATCCCTATCTTCAAAAAGGAGACCCCAACCTAGATGAAAATTACAGACCAATCTCTTTATGCTGCATCACCTCTAAAGTCGTGGAATCAATTATTAACCAATCCATTATCTTCCACTTAGAGACAAACAACCTACTCTCTAATAAACAATTTGGTTTCAGAAAAAAACTATCCTGCAATCTGCAACTCTTAACACTGCAAAAACATATGGACTACACAACTAGATCAGGGCAAAGCAATAGACGCAATCTACATAGACTTCTGTAAAGTCTTTGATTCAGTGGTACACGACAAACTACTCCTAAAACTAAAATCTTACAGTATCTCGGGACACCTGCATAACTGGATAGAAGCATTCCTGTCAAACAGACAACAAATGGTCAAAATTGGGAGCGTCCTATCAAATTCTGTACCTGTCAACAGTGGTGTCCCCCAAGGCAGTGTTCTAGGACCAACTCTCTTCATACTCTACATAAATGACCTCTGTGATCATATTAAGAGCAACTGCGTTCTCTTTGCTGATGATGTAAAGCTATTCAACACCACTGACAATGCTGCTACCCTTCAAAAAAACCTCGATTATGTATCAGAATGGTCAAACAAATGGCAACTTCAAATCTCAACAAATAAATGCTCTGTCTTACATATTGGCCAAAAAAAATCAAAAAATAAAATACAGGCTGAATAGTCAAGACCTTGTTGATGATCCAAACTCTGTCAAGGATCTTGGAGTACTCATCTCAAATGATCTAAGTGCTAGAGCCCACTGTAACTACATAGCCAAAAAGGCATTAAAAGTTGTTAACCTCATCTTACGTAGCTTTTTCTCTGGTAATATTACACTACTAACTAGAGCATACAAAACATTTGCTAGACCAATACTCGAATACAACTCATCAGTCTGGAACCCACATTATGTATCTGATATTAACACAGTTGAGAAAGTCCAGAAATATTTCATAAGAAGAGTTCTCCACTCCTCTACTCGTTGCAGAATACCTTATGCCACCAGACTTGAAATTCTAGACCTAGAAAACCTAGAACTACGCCGCCTTCAGTCTGATCTTAGTATATAAAATCATACATTGCAATGTCCTACCTGTCAATACTTCAGCTTCAACCATAACAACACAAGAGCAAACAATCGATACAAACTCAAGGTTAATCACACCAAACTTGATTGCAGGAAATACAACTTCAGCAACAGAGTGGTCAATGTCTGAAATACTCTACCTGACTCTCTGGTTTCTTCCCCAAACCCCAAAATCTTTAACCTTAGACTTTCTACTATTGACCTCACCCCTTTCCTAAATGGTCTGTTGGGGGCATGCATAAGCGCACCAACGTGCCTACTGTCCCTGTCCTATTCTTTCTTTTATTTTTCTTATATGTATCCATGTATTCATAACTATGTTTTTACTTATACCTATTATCTTGTAAGCAACTGACAAACCAAATAAAATAAAAAAAATAAATAAGTAAATACAGCAATGTGTAGTGGGGTTTACTCAGTTAAAAATGTAGGTATGCCCCCACTCCCCTTTTAATCGTTCAATTCTTGGTGACAGTCTGGACCAGCCCTTGCAGTTTTCTTGGCAAGGTTTTTTCCCCCCAGAAATGGTTTGCCGCTGTCTCTTTCCTAGGGCTGAAAAAAAATATCCAGCCCAAGGCAGGACTAGATTCCAGTCTCCCAGTTTCTAGCTTGACGACTTATCCACTACATTAAAATAGCTCTAATATATGCTTTTACTGTATGGTTAAATGTATTTTGAATGTTAGCTCCGTTCTCCATACTCCCTGGTAAAACTGCTTAAGAGTTGTAGCTGCATTTGCATCAGCAGGATTTGAAATGCAGAATAACAAGAGTTGGAAGGGATCTTGGGAGATCTATCTAGTTTAATCCCCTGCTCAAGCAGGAAACCCTAGTACATACTATTTCAGACAGATGCATTCCAATCTCTAAAACCTCCAGTGTTGGAGCACCCACAACTTATGGAGGCAAGTTGTTTCACTAAGTCCTCTGATCAGAAAATATCTCCTTAGTTCTAAGATGCTTCTCTGCTTGATTGGTTTCCATCAGTTGCTTCTATCCTGTCTTTAGGTGCTTTGGAAAATAGGTTGACCTCTTCTTCTTTGTGGTAGCTCCTTAGACATTGGAACACTATCATTTCACATATCACTCAAGAATCACTTATTATACCCTAAATGGTCAATATATTTGTAGCAATGGAGTACAGATAATATATGTCTTGCTCACAATTTTTCAATGAATACACCCGTGGAAATATAAAAGCCAAATGACCCTGCAGATTTCAAGAAAGGCAGAGATACAGCACATGGCGTTGGTTAGCTAACATAAAGATGTACAGTATAATGGAGATATCAAAATATGAGATTTACTTTTCTTGTATTGACATGCCAGAATGGAACATGTTAAAGCTAACAGGTGTCCAGAACTCCATTCTGGGGAACTGAACAGTGAACAAGGAACCACTAAAAGAACTGAAGAGAGAGCTGGAATCAAAATATTTTCTACTGATTTATTTTTACGTTTAAAATTTTTAATATAAACTTTTATATATCTCAGTACTTGGATTGCAGTAGGATATAATTGTAATAAATACAAAGGGAGTCAAAACTGAGATAGTCCACTTTGTTAGCAGATATGGAATGACACCACTTTGTTAGCAGAAAATAAAGCAGAAGAAGAATTTGCAAAGCTACATAGAAAGTAAACTCTGGATTACATAAAATATTGAGACAAAGGTAGTAGCAATCAAAATGCTTAGTACAGTATATTGGACTCATAAATAATTACAATTAAATAACAATAAAATTAAACTTGTATGCTGCTCCATTCCCAACAAATCTGGGCAGCTCATGACAAAGAAATTGCAGTAAGATCAATAAAAATAGAAGTCTGACAAGTCGGATGGAAGATGTTGAAAAAATAATTCAAACAAATAAGCAATTTCAATTTTAGAAAAGATGATAGAATAGGAAGGATATTTCTATGACAACAAACATCAGAAAGGTGAAAGCAATGATTTTTTGTGGAGTATTGTGAAAGTAAATTAAGGGACAATATTCAATTATTAATTCTGAGATATTAAAAGTCATATAATCATCAGTTTGAAACAAGTTGATGACATCTATGTTAGGTTGGAGGACTGAATAAATACCTACTAAATTTGACCATCTGCATTTAAAAATAATAACATTTAGACCGATTTATCATAAATTTAGAGCTTGGGAAGGATTCCAAGGATGTAAATCTTAAAACAGGAGAACAACTCAAGAAGCTTGGAAAACTCTAAAAAATATTATAAAAGCCCAATGACTGGAAAAATAAAAATAAATCCAATTTTAAAAAAATAGCATGGTTGCACAAAGACAGAGGTGGACTGCTGCTGGTTTGGACTGGTTCGCCTGAACCGCTTGTTTCAATTCTGCGCAGTTCAGAGACCCGGCAAATTGGACCACCGGCTGGCCCCACCCCCACCTGTTTTTCAGGTCATTTTTGGCTGTTTTTCAGGTGAAAAATGACCTGAAAACAGCCAAAAAGTTGGCCGTTTTCAGGGCCAAAAACTGCTCAAAAAACAATCTGAAAATGGCCCCAAAAAGCTGGCTGCAAGAGGAAGAGAATCTGGGTGAGCTGGACCCAGATGTGACCCGGGTCCCTCTGTCCCAGAAGCAGCAACCTTGCACTCTTCTCTCAGCTAGCCCCCTTTTTCACACGGGATTTCCCAGCAACAGAGACAGAGAGGGAGAAGGGAGCAGTGTTTCTGTGTGCTCCCGTTTCTGTGTAGCACTCTCCCCTGAATGCTAGTGGCCGCCACTGCCCCTTTTTCCATCTCCTGCTGCTAGGCGATCCCATGCAAAGAAGGGGCTAGCAGAGAGGGGAGAGTGTGAGGTTGCTGCTTCTGGGATGAGGGGACCCCGGAAGCATCTGGGTCCAAGGTCACTTCTCTTCCTCTTGCAGCCAACTTTCCCAGTCTAGCTTGACACAGGCTTCCTCCCCAAGCCCCTGTCTGTTTTCCTTTGGCTGGACAAAGCTAGGCAAAAAGCCAGCCCTTACCAGCACCCAGCCTCACTGAGAGCGGGCTTGGAAAGGGCAATGTAAGCTGCACTGCTGTCTGTGTCGAGCTAGACTGGGGAGGGATACTGAGCTAGGCAAAGGGGTGACCAAGGGGTGTCTGCAGCATGCCGGGCCTAACGGACATTCTAAGCCTGCCTTAAGCAGGGAGGGAGGGAGCACACATACACACATACACACACACACACAAACAGGTTAGATCTTTCTTTCCTCCCACTCCCCTCCCACCGGAGACCTCTGGATTCCCTCCCTCCCCAACCCTGCCTGTCCCATACAGGTACCATCCACACAAGTGACATAGAATTGGCTATGCGCAGTCACATGAAACCCCCCCCCTCAGCCATGCCCATCCAGCCACACCCACCCATCCAGTCATTAGGGCAGAGAACCGGTTGTCAAAATTTTTGCAGCCCACCACTGCACAAAGAATTCTCTAATAAACTGAAGACAAAAAGGTGCTGGCAGACATGGTCTTGAAACCATTGAGCCATTTCTTTCAAAGATCCTGGAGCACCTGTTGTGGTTCGCCAGCAGCTGGTGTGGACAGCTGAGGTCTCGGAGAGCAAGGACTCAGATGAGGGGCCTGCGTGTGATGCAGGGATGGGGCCAGGACCATCACGGAGTGGAATGCTGTCTTCGGAGATTGTGGAGGCTGGCAGCAGTGATGAAGAGGTCCCCGAGGAGCCTGTGCCAAGTATGCGTGCGCGCAGGGCTGCTCGAAGGAAAGAGTAGCTGCACCAGCATGGGCAACTCGGGAGTAAGGCTGCAAGGTAATGGCTCCTCCCTTAAGAGATAAAAGCCAGCTGAGAAACCGGAGTTCTTTGCAGGAAGCAAAGAGGATTTTGCACTCAAGCCTTGTGGACGTTCGGACTCTCTTAGTTTGTGTTTGGAGACTCTTTGTGTTTGAAACATTTCTTAGTAACTTTATTTAGTATTCTTAGAAGCTTTGCCCAACCTTGGGAAGGTTCGTTCTTATCAGAGATAATTAGTTTGAAACAGCCTTTTAACTGTGAAGGAACGGAATTCATAAAAAACCATTAAAAGGTTTTGCTGTTACCTCTGTTTCATGTTTGTTTCCTTGGAACAAGGTTTGGGTCAGAACAGCACCAGGGAATTAGCAGAGGACTAGAAAAGAGCTGATGTGGTTCCCATCTTCAAAAAAGTAGAAAAAACAGATCCAGGAAACTACAGACCAATCAGCATGAACTGAGTGGGTGGGAATATCCTGGAAAAGCAACAGATCTGCAAACAGCTAGAAGCAAGCAAAGTTATAACCAGAAGCCAACATGTCAAAAACAGATTATGCCAAACAAATGAAGTACACAGCATCACCACCAAATGAAACAAAGCTGGTGGGAACAGCCAACACCCCAGAAGATAGAGATCCAGAAGGATCTCACATATTTGAACACTGAACCCTATATCACAAAATGTTTGAACACTGAACCCTATATTGAACCCTATATCACAAAATGAAATTCAATGGAGAAAAGGTTTTACACTTTGGCAACAAAAAACAAATGTACAGATACAGAATAGGTGAAACATGGCCCAACAGTAGTAAATTGTGAGAGGGATCTTGGAGTCTTAGTGGACTATTATTTATTTACATATAAACCTGCATGTGCTGAGCTGCCAAAACAGCCAATGCAATCCTAGGCTGTATCACCAAAGGGATAGAATCAAGATCACATGAAGTGTTTGTACTGCTTTATAATGCCTTGTTAAATTTGCATCCAAGTGACAATATAAAAAAGAAGTTGAGATTCTGGAAAAAGTGCAGAAAATAGCAACAAATATGATTGAAGGACTAGAGACTAAAACATATGAAAAATGGTTTCAGGAATTGGGTATGTCTAGTGAAAAGGACTAGGGGTGACAGGATAGCAGTGATCCAATATTTGAGGGGCTGCCACAAAGAAGAGGGAGTATTCTTTATCTTGGAGATCTAGTCCAGGGGTGTCAAACTTGCATTGTCATTGCATCAGCACGTAACATATTGGGACTTTTTCCCCCTTCGCTAAACTGGGCGGGGCCATGGTCAGCATGTGATGCATCTGGCCCACGGGTCGCAAGTTTGACGCTCCTGTTGTAGCCCAACCCCCTGCTCAAACAAGGGACCCTACATTTCAGACAAATGACTGTCCAATCTCTTCTTAAAAACCTCCACTGACAGCAAGCTATTCCTCTGGTTAATGTTCTCACTGTCAGGAAATTACTCCTTAGTTCTAGGTTGGCCTCTCCATCCATTGTCTTGCTTTCTGGTGCTTTGGCTTGCTGTCAGAAGTTGTGGGTGGTCCATCAGAGGAGGTTTTTAAGAAGAGATTGGGCAGCCATTTGTCTGAAATGGTAGGTCTCCTGTTTGAGCAGGGGATTGGACTAGAAGACCTCCAAGATCCCTTCCATGCTATTATTCTTAAATTCTGTATGTGCATGGTTTAAGGAATCTGCAATTATGGTATGGTAACACTTCCAACATAATGATGGGCATAAAATAGATATGTCTAAGAAACAGAATATGAAAAAACCCTCAAGATTTGATCTAAGTTCTACAATTCCTATTAATTTCTTCCCTCTAGCATCAAGAAGGAGAGACAGCAATTAAAATTATATTGTTAAATTACTGCTGTTGGTGGTACCTTTTGCAGAATAATGGACAGATCTAGAATCATACAGTATATTCAATCAGAAGTATTTCTAGTGTTTATGACATATTGCAACACAGAATATTCTCAAGCAACATCATGAAGAAATCCTATCCATATAGAAGGCATTAATTGCAATTATTAATATAAATGGTAAAATGTAAAGATTTTATTTTAACAAAGATATTTATTTAACAAAATCATTAAACATAAAATGAATACTGAAACTAGTGAATTGTTATAAATTGTTTTTTTTTCTAATTTACAATTAGATTATGATAAAGTTCATGTTTTGGCAGAACCATTTTTTATAAATATCAATAAACATTAGTTACTGCCAAGCGATTACTTTTCTAACTATGGTCTGAGAACCCGTAACATTGTTACAACAATCTTCTGAATTAATGCTTTCATTATTTTGCATCCCATCTAGTAGCCTTCTCCCTGTAATTTGGAAAAAGTCAGTTATAGGTACAAGCTTGATTTCCTCCGTGTGTTGACATAAATGTTCGTTTGAAGTTCCAGTACTTGCATCATTCTTTATTATAGATATCGGAGTGTTCGTTTTACTGCAACACTTTCCCATTATGTAATTACAGTGAAACTGCTAAAACTAATCCAAATTATCCTCAGATTCAAAGTCAATGAAGTTTTTCAGTAAAGCTGTTATATAAACCCTATATAGGAAAAAATGTATCAGAATTAAAAGAATGCCAAAATATTTCATTCCAATTAATATTTTGGCAATAGAAAAAAATCTCTCTTTTCTTTTAAAATAAAAACACATTAATTCTGCTCTAAGTATCATTGGCATATTTTTTTTCTGAGAATATTTATGCATTATGGTATATAAACTTTTTTTAAACATATCTCACTACACCAATAGTAGAAATTCTTTTCCGACTTGTTTACTGAGATTAGTGAACTGGAAAATGTTCTTCTCCTAACAAGCCAAATTATGGTTTACCAATATCAGAACAAGTCTTGGGTTTGTAGACTTTGTCTTTCCTAGCACAATCACAAAGGAATTGGAAGATTCTGCTTCAGAATAACTGTATGATAATTAATACATTATCAACAAACTAAAATGTCTAATTTCACCTTTGGTTATCTATAGTTGGAGAACATGAAAAGGCATAAGTTTGCATGCATGGCAAATTTACTGGTGCCTTTTATGTTTAAACATATGTACAGTTATAAATCAGCTCAGAAACCATGGCTTAATTAAGAAGTAAACATTGAATTATCTATATTACATAAACAGAAGTTGCTAAATGTTGATCAATGCACATAGCAAGCTATTCAGGGATTCCACTCATTGAATTTTACCATGTAAAAATGTATAATTTCATATAATTACACATTTATCATATAAAATATTTAATAATAGTATTTTAACACAAAATCAGTGTATAACTTAATACAGAACACAAATTAAGGAGTCTGGGTGTTTTAGTCATGGCACATTGTTAACCATCAAAAGGCATTATTTGAATGGATTTCCTAGGACACTAAAATAAAGATGAAATATATAATAGGGAAAGATGCAAGTTACAATTAGAAAGTTAGTGTCTAATGACCCATACAAACATAAACACATTATCCCAGTTTAAGGCAACAAAACTGCAATTAAGACATGCCTGGAAACCCTATTAGGATTACCAAATGGATATTATTTCAAATTTCCATACTTGTAGGAAAAACAACCCCCTCAGATTGTTACATAAATGGCATCTAATTACCCCCCACACCCTCTTTTCACCTGTAAGTATTCTTAAAGAGTGCTCATTACAAACCTGTGATAAGCACCCTGGAACTGCAATAGCAAACGCTGCTCCTCTTTCATTTCCATTTTATTTTTGAAGGGATTGATGCCAGTAGCACAGTCCCCAACCAGATTGTTTCTTCTGGGTAGATTTCTATTGGCTGGTGGTTTGCCAGACAATCTCCAGGTTACAAATTCCCTCTGCTAAGACTTACACATGGGCATAGTTCTCTCCCATTCTTCTCTTCAACAAAACTGTTACCGAGAATCCTCTAATTCAAAGAAGCACTCCATATTTTCTAGCAAATGGAAGTAAATGTCTTCTTTACCCAAATGTTGCCTGTGTGAGTTACAATTGCTCAATATTAGCAGGTCATTCCTGTCCCAAGGATGGATACTTCCATTTCAACAGCCTTTGGTTTTTAGGCAGGTGTGTACACGTTTTTACCCCTTACCTTGTGTGTGTGTGTGTGTGTGTGTGTGTGTGTGTACTTTTGCAAATGGTCTTTGGGCAACTCTCCTCCTTTCTCATACCAACCTACCTCACGTTGCTGTTGTGGGGAAAATAGGAGTAGTATTGGGTTGGTTCGGCCGCCTTTAGCCATTCTAGTCATTCTCCTTAGTCGTTCTCAGTGTTCTCTTTCCCTAGTAATAGCACTCAGTATACCTTCAAATGACCATCACGGTCCTTGATAATTTCGTAACAACCCATAAATAAATTAATACATCCTAGGTTCTTGGGAATAACTCGATGCGCATGAAGTCCAAGCCCAACTAAAGAGCTGGCACCTGTTCTGCACATTGTTGTGTATATGACAATAATACTAATCATAATAACTGGTCTCCGCCGCCAGGACCTTCCACCCGTCCAAGGCTCTTAACAGTTGACCAAGGAATGCGCACCCCCGACTGGGCGCTCAATGGAATTTTGGGGATCGGCCGCCCGTTCCCGAAGTCGTCGCGAGGTGTTTAAAGCACGAGCGGCGGTTGAAGCGGCGGAAGCGCGCCGCGCGTGCGCCCATGAAAGGGCGGGGTGAGGTCAAAAGCGGAGCATTACTCGGCCGGCTTGAGTGTCACAGGTATCGGAAGCGCAAGGGGCGGGGGTGGGGGTGGGTTACCAGGCGACGCCGAGGAGTCGAGAGGAGACATTATTGTGGCAAACCGGTAGGGGGCAGCGCGTCCGGGGAAGCAGGCGGCGTCCCTAGCAGAAGCCCCGTGGGGGCCGAGGCCGCTTGTGCCTACCTGCCTGCCTGCCTGCCTGCCTGCCTGCCTGGAGGGGAGGAGAACTAGTTGGCTGCCCTTGCCGAACAGTTGCGGGGCGGGTGGGCGCGGAGTATCGGTCTGGTTGCTCATTGGCCTGTCTGGCTTGAGAGGGAAAAGGAGGCGAGGTAGCGGGTAAAGCCGAGAAGGGAGTTGAGGAACCCGGGAAGGCATGAGAAAAGGCAGGCAGTACGCTTTCTGGCGCTCACAGTTTAGCTGCCGTCATGACCTCTAGGAAAGTCCCTGGGCAGAGGAGGAAAAAACCAGAAATTCTCGCAAAGGTACAGAGAGTCCGTAGGGTATAAGGATAAGGAAGGCAGCCTTCTGGCAGAGGTATTTAGCAACTTTGGGGTTAATTGCATAGGGTGAGAGGGAGTCGAGAAACAACTCTTCTGAAATGGGGGTTTCAGGTAATTTTTATGAAGGTTGAGGGGTGATGTGGTCATCATTCCCAGTTTCTGTTAACTTCCAAGAGGAAAGTTACAAATAAACAAATTTATTGTCTTTAGAAGTTTATGTACAGTATGTGTAAGCTGGTCCTCAGAAGAAAATGTATAGATGCAAAGAGTTAATTATATGTTTTAGAAAAAATGAAAGGCTGGAATTTCATGTTGCAAACAGAACAATTCTCCCAATTTGGCCATGTTGTCTGAATTCTTCATTGTTCTTTTATTTATTTTTTTAAAAAAACTATCAATAAGTTTTACAGTTCAGGTATAGATTTTTCCTTCTATTATGGTATCATTTTTTTATCTGCTTCCATGTTTGATAAATCCATGATAGATTCCAAATCCTAGTGATGTAGCCAAGAACACATGCACTTTTAAAACAGCAATTAATTTGGAAGGGATAAACCTGTTTTTAAAAAAATATCCTTGGCATATGTGGGAAATATCTCAGCTTTTTGATACATACAGCCACCCATTTCACTATGGTGATTCTGAGCGGCTGACAACACAAGCAACAAACAACAAAAGTAGAATACATGACCAGTCCACTTGGGTCACTGTTAGATTCATTATTTAAAAGCATGTTAATATTTCCTTCTGAGAGTCCTCATAAGTAGTTATAAATTACATTTCCTTGTGTAGTTCATTTCTGTTATTGTTTTAAAAAAAAAAACTTCCTAGGAAGATAAGTTTTCCCATGTCCAATTCACTTGTCCCCAGTACATTGAAACAGCTGTCACTGTGTTACTTCCATGTCTTGGTTTCATTTGACATTTTTAGAAAGTAGGGGAGCTGTGGGACAGAATTGTTGGCTCATAGAATTGGATAACCACAATATCATGTGACTTAGTCTTTTAGTGGTTGACTGGATTGTTCTGCTGTTTGATAATTTAGTTCCATGGAAATTAATTTTAAATAAGCACAGAAGGGCTTTGGATTGCATTTGGATTGAAATGCTATCACAGATTTTTTTTTTAAATCAAAACCCAAAGTTAGTGGGCTCCCAAAACTAACACAAGCACCCTTGGCTTTTAGGTAACACAAGCACATACTGGGTAGTACTTACAGTTCCTTCTTACACACTTCCCCAAGTCTACTAGTACTCTTAACTATTAGTAATAGCCTACTACAATTTGTGAGCCCTACTACCAAAGAATGGTATTTCTATCTATTAGCCCTAGGCTATCAGTTGCTTTATTAATTCCACAAAGTAACAGAAATCACCTCCTGTCTCATTCCCAGAACAACTCCAATGCACCAATTACACCACCACAACACCTACCTGCTTTTCTACTTATTGCTGAGAAGCTGGACTGGCTAGGGAAAGGTCTTAAAGGGACAAGGCACCATCAGCCCAGCTGCTAGCTAATTTTCAGGCAGCCTCTCACAAATATCCCTGATATTTCTTTTTAAATGTAAAATTTGCTATTATTGATGATTAATTTATATTTTATTTTTTTATACTAGTCTTGAGTTTTTAATTCACATTTAATAGTTCTATTATTTAACCACTTTTAAAGAAATATCACAGAATAATTGTCCTCTTATACAGTGCAATATTAAGTGCATGTATTGGAATAAATGCCAGTCAAATGATTTTTTCATATACCATATTTGCATTTATGCTAAACCCATTCTGAATAATTTTGGGTAGATCTTGCTTACAATTACTCATGCTCCAATCACCTCCAGTTTGGACTACTGCAGTGCACTGCATGGGGCTTCCCTTGAAGAGTATCCTGAAGCTTCACTGCTACAGAATGCAGAAGTGTGGGCCATTATGTGCATTCCTAAAACAGCAGATGTTATATCTCTGTTCTGAGAGCTATATTGGTTGCCAGTGTATTTATTTATTAAATTTATATGCTACCCATCTCATTCTGAAAACTGGGCAGCATATATAATTAAATAAAGTTTGTTTTTTTAGTCCAGTTCAATGTGCTGGTTTTAACCTTTAAATCCCTTTATGGCATATGACCATGAGGGAACACCTCTTCCCAGTTACATCAGCTGCCCCACTACATTTGATGGGTCCCAGAAGATATACCTTCTCTGCCCACCTTATAGAATGTTCTCTCCGAAATTACATTTTTCTTATTATTTTGTAACTTGCCTCATTTACATAATGCTTTCTGACAAACTAGTAGCATTTTGTCTGGCTTAAAACAGTAGCTTTTTCTCAAGATTCCACATATGTCCCCAAACTTAAAGGTTTATCATGATCTTTGTCAGTCTTCCACAGTATTGTTCCTTCCAGATATGCTGAATTACATTCCTACAATTCTATAACCAAGTTGAAAAAAAGCTAATGACTGTTACTGAATTACTAATAAAAATGTTGACAGACTGTCCTGTTTGAATCCTCCCTTCAGTATGGTACAAAATAAGTAGTACTTAAGCATGTTTTTTTCAAAAATTTCTGAATCCATTTAATACAGTCCCTATTGAACCCTGTCAATTTTATTTTCAAGTAAAGTTTAATAAATTAGGCTAAATGTATTTTCATCTGGCAGTAATACACAGCTTGCATCTTTTAGCTAAACGTAGCAATACATATCACAAATTTAGAATGAAGTTATTTTTAATTGTTTTATAGAGAATTACAACAAGAGAAGAGCTTGCATTAAGAGGTCCATTTACTGAAAGTGACAGAACTTCAAAATCTGAAGACTGCTTTAAAAACAAAGATAAAATAATCCAGGAACTGCAATTAGAGGTGTTGTTATATATTTATACTACTTTGTAACTACCATATATGGAATAAATGCCTACTGATATCATTTAATTAGATTACTGTAAAGTGAGAAAATGGTTTTATATTCTCCATAGAGACAAAGGGACAAGATCATGGCCTAGGATCAGTGATGACATTTTATCATTATGACTTAGTACCTCTTATACTAATGGTCTCTTACTGTGTGTCTCCAGAAGAGTCAGCTCACTTACTTATGGATACTATAGAGAGAAGCTAACCGCCTAGATGTATCAAGACTGTTTAGCTCTTGTCAGTCTGAATTCAGACCTCATGGCAAAACAAGGTTGATAAGTTTATTTAGGAAAAGATAAAGATTGTGCTTATCACTAAGAAAGTAAGTGTCAAACCTGATTAGGTTGTTGATTACAAGATTGCCTATATGCAAATGGAATAATAGCTACAACAGGAATTTATATTATTATTAGATGATATATCATTTATTGTGTTCTGAGTGTTCTTAAGCCTAACAGTATTAGTACCTCTCTTAATGTGATGTCTTCACTAGGCCATAGATAATTTTCAGATATCCTGCGGTTACTAGAGAGTTTAGTATGTCATCTGAGTAGAAGCCTATGTTCAACTATTTTAGTTCTGGAAAGAAGATACCAAATTTGGTATACATTTAGTAGGGCAGAATTTAAAAACCATATTCTCATTTAGAGTCCACATTTATAACTATAGTTACCATGCATCTTACAGCATAACTGAACTTGTTAATAATAAAACATAGTTTTGAAGTTCTTGGAGAAAAATCAGTGTAAATCAAATGGTTTTCTGGGAGAAAATTTGGTAGAATTTAAATACTTCCTGCTTATTATGCAGGATAAATTTTCATGTTCCTTTATTTTGTGCTAATTAATTTAGGTGACCCTGCTTTTTAACATAGAAATCAAATGTAGCTTAAACCTACACTCATCTTCGTAGTGTTTTTCCCACAGGTGCAGGATCCACTAGCTTGAACCTTCAGTATCTCTCCAAAGTAGGTTTTCTAAATAGTTTAGTATATAATGTTGGCAAGAATTTATTACTTAGATATTTTTTTCAAATCTTAACACTAAACCTAGTTTTGCTACTTTTAGTCTGTTTGTCTTTGCCGCTTCATAAATGACAGATGACCCATATTATCCCAAAATAAAAACTGCTTACTGCTGAGACCTCTGAGGTGTCCAGTAAAGATTCAGAATGTGACAAGAGACATAGAAAAAAAATCAATGATATTGAGCCTTAATCTAGAGAATTAAAACCATTCTATCACTAGATAAATGTGAATTGTATTCATATTATAAATAATCTCATCTATTCCTTTCAGAACAAAGTAGAGAACAAGCTATGGAGATCAGATAGTTTGGTCTAAATTTTGAGTTCCAGAATACAAATGGAAGTAAACTCTGTTCGTTAAAATATATCTTTGAACATTTCAATTAATTTACCCATTAACCTAGTGTAATACATTGGTGTCTAACTTCAGAAAATTTAATTCTGACCATAGCCCAATTCTGAAAACTCATTTTTTTACTTAGGGCTATATGTGGCATTTTTGTTATCTCATAAATCAATATTGTGAAGCTTTCCCCACATTTCCCACTTTATGGTTTAGCTTAAATAGCTATTTATGATACTAGTTCTATGTGGATTTGAAAATGGAGTGTTATTCAACCTATCTCATCCCACCTCACATTTCCTACACTGAAAGCTTGCTTAGGGTTTTTTACAGGGAACAAAATTAGAGAATTTAATTTAGTCTAGGTTATTTCACAAGTACCAGTAGAAAATGACCTGAATTGGTTTTCTAGCCTATGTATACAGCATGAACTGAACTCTTCTTACTTCATCAACTTCCAGGCTTTGGGTTTAAGTAAGTATTTTGTTCTCCCCCCATCTCCCGATGCAAACAGCAGTGGGTTGCAAAATTGTAGTGTAATTCCATCAGTGTAGTTTTAATTGAGAATGTATAGGAAAAAATGATATGTTGATAGCCAGGCAGGATTCTCTTATATCAGCAACTTAGTTGTTTGCCAAATAGTGAGGTATTTTTTCTTCTTTGTATTTGGAGGGGCTAAGGAGAGTTTTGTTTTAGCAAGAGGGTAAGCTAGTAGCCAAATTGTATTTTGTATCCTCTGTGGTTGATTGGTTAGAGGGAACACAGATTTGTTCATGCCTTTCCTTGCCTGTTTTCAGTGTTTTGTATTCAGCAACAATCAAAATAATCCCATAGTTGATGGATGACTCAAAATGCTCTATAGACATTAATAAGTGGAAATAATGGCATGTGCAAAGTCTTACTTTATCCAATATATTAATACATTTGTTTCTGTGATAAAAGAAATATAAAAAATGTGTTTGTCTCACCAGATTGAACATCTAAAAACAAAAAACCTTGATTTGGAGAAGCATGTTAAGAAAATACTTAATAGTAAAGAGAAAGTAACAACCCAAGTGGACAGTTTGACCAGTGAGAATGAATACCTTTGTAAAGAACTTGCTCATGTAGATAAGATAGCTGAACAACTGGAAAAAGAAAGAGAGTTTGTACTTGATAGTGCTGGCCAGGAACTTTCAGAAGCCAAGGTACTTGATTTATTACATGAAATGTTTTATACATGCAGTGCAATTATAGTACATGTTACATTGTTAGTTTTAACAAGTGGAGAAACTGGAAGAAAAAATGCAATAAACAGAACATTACAGGTAATCTTCGACATATCCATTCATTCAGTGACCATTCAAAGTTATGTAAGTGCTGAAAAAATCATGTTATAACAGGTTCTCAAGGTTCCAGCTGTAGAACTTAGAAGTGCTCCTGTGTAATCACGAGCAAGGCACTCAACTGCCTAGTTCACAATTATAGTGTCGCAACAAGTCACATCACATGAACCCCATTTGCAGACTTCCCTGCCAGCTTTCCACAAGCAAAATCAATGGGAAGCCAGCAGGGAAGATTGCAAATCACTCCATTAAGTTGTTCCTGCCACATTTTCTCCTGAGGAGTTCTATACAGAATGCAAGATTCCAATTTTTTTTTACTCTATATCACTGCCTGTCCACTGTCCCACCTACATTCCCCAGCATTTATCTGTGCCCCTCACTAGCACATATGCCGTCATCACACTTGCCTACACTCCTTGCTGGCACTCCCATGGCCTCTGATGACCTACCCTCAACCTCCTCCACCAATCTGGTTGTAGATCACACTAATCCATTCCCATTCAGCATTACATGCTTGTGGTATCTCCTACTCCCGCCATACTCCTTACCTGATTCCCACCTTTTCCTGGGTTACAACAGCAACTGGGATTGCCATTGCTAAGTGATGTGATTGCATTATGTATGTTATTACTACATCATTTAGACATGTCAATCCTGGTCCTAAGTGCTCTCATAAACAGAGAGTATCTGTATTGTTTTAATTACATTGTAAGATTATTGTATTCATGATTTAAGATCATGCATAGTTTTATATGGAGTGATTGTTTTTCAGTGAAAGGTATGTAAATATACAATTTCTGCAGGATGAGGGAAATGAGTCCATTATTTCTATCTTTCCTATATATCTGGTATTTCACATCTCATGTTGCTATTTCAGCTTATCTTATGGAATAATTGAAATACATTATTGTCATGTAAATACTTAAATATGTTTTCTTTCTAGTCTCAGATTAAATGCCAACAAAATACTATTAAAAAATTGGAACATACGGTCAGCGTTCTTAAATCTGTAAGTTTTTCATATCTTTCCTTTGCTAATATATATTATTTCAGGTATTTTAAAATGGATACTTATTTTACTTGACTTTTAAATTGTTTCATTAAAAAAGTTTAGGATACTATGTATACCTATGAATATTATAGACTCATAAGCACAAACTCCACAATAACTAACTAAAGAGAATTAAATTACCTCATGAACATATAGATGTCAACTATAAATATGATATAATAGTAGAAATGCTAAAAGACCAGATACAAGAAAATACAAGAAAAACACCATAGCACTGAATAAAATAAAAATAGGGGCAAAGATCTAAAATCAGGATGGTCAATCTTTTTGGTTTAAAATCAGGCCAGACTTTACATTGGTGTATCAGGGACTTTAGTGCCAATAGAAATTGTCAACTGTTAAAAGCATTTAAAATTATTTCTGATTCTGGATCACTGAAGTTTCTTGGTGAACTTTAAGGGTAGCCTTGTGTAGAATGAATTGTAATACAGTAATCCAAATGAGAAATGAGAAGGGTATAAGTGACTTGATTCAGTGCATCCAGATTGGACTGCAGCTAACACCAGCTCAAATTGAATGAAGACATCCATCTAGGAACTGGGTGTCCAAGAGGAACTCCAGATTCCAAGACTGGTCTTGCTGGAAGAACATGAAAGAATGAAATATGAAAGTAACACAACATGGGCAACATAATGGATGATATACATCTTAACCAATTTATACAAGTAATAATGTCTCTGTTCAAAACTTTCTATTTTATGACCCTTATGGCTTTCTAGAAAATTTTCCTAGGAAATTCATATGACAGAATAGAACAGAACAGAATAGAAAACTTTACAGGATTAGGTTAACAACTCTTAATGGCCTTTTGGCAATGTTGTTACAGTGGGCTGTAGCACTTAGATCATCAGAGATGAGAACTCCAAGGTCCTTGACAGAGTGAGAGTTGTCTACAAGATCTTGTCTGTCCAGCTTGTATTTTATTTTTTATTTTTCTTGCCAATATGTAAGACAGAGCATTTGTTTGTTGAGATTTGAAGTTGCCACTTGTTCGACCATTCTGACACATAGTCAAGGTCTTTTTGAAGAGTAGCCATAACATCCTGGCTAATCTTACTGGAGAGAAGTGCCATCTATAAAACATTTTGTATAAATTTTCTTTATATGCAGTGGACATTGTTAGTTTATAGTTTCTGCCCCACAACTTTTGCTCTTTATCCAATTCTATAGAGTGCCCAAAGTTTTTAACCCACACTATCATGGTTTCCTTTACTTGCTCTTCTTCCATTCTAATACTCAATAAATAATTATAGAATTTTTAAATTAGTTTCTCCTCAGGTCCTGTTAAAATTTGATCCAGTTCTGTTGGTTCTTTATGAAAACCATATATTTTAGCATCTTTTTGATATCTAGTTTGTATTTGTACATACGGCCACCTTGTTAAGTCTATCCCTTGTCTATTCAATTCCTGCAAGAAGAATTTTATGGGAAACTTCATGAGAAAATTGCAGAATTAGACTATGAAAATATTTGCGTAATAGGAGACTTTAATGCAATTACAAACATAAAACTGGACTACAGAAGCAGTAAAACAAACAAAAAGGCATGGAAAATTTTACCAAAGACTTTCTTTAAATTGATGGATGAAATGAGCATTCAAGAAATATGGAGAGAAAGAAATCCTAAGAAAAACCAATATACATACTATTCGAATAGATATCAATCTTGGTCAAGAATAGATTCGGCTTGGATATCATCAGAATTAAGTAGCAATGTAGAAGAAATAGAAATAGAATATAATATATGGGCAGACCATAACCCAGTTAGGATCAAATGGAAAGGATACAAGGAGAAAGTGAAACAAATGTTGAATCAATCTATACTAAAAGACAAAGAATTATACAGATAACAGAAAAAGAAATGACATTCTTCTTCAAAGAAAATAGAAAAGAAGAGACCTAACTACAAAACGTAGATACAGCTAAGGCATACTTTTGAGGATTAGCTATAGCTTATACAGGAAGGAAAAATAAGGAAAAGAAACATCAAAAAACACTGGAGGGAGGGTATAATAAACTTGAATTTGGAATTAAACTGGAATTGCAGAAAAAGCCATAAGAAAAGAATCTCAAAAATCAAATGGAAATAATAAAACACAAATTGAGTTTACTCGAAAAAGAATTGGCACAGAAAATAAGAGTATAAAACAAAACTTCTTTGAAAATGCTAATAAACCAGGAAGATGGTTGCATTTAAATTTTAAAAAACAGATATAAATTTGATAGATGAGAAAGGTACAGTACAGCATCAAAACAACAAGAACAACAAAGTAATAATTCAGAATTACTATGAAAACTTATATGACCAAGAGGAAATATCAAAGGACAAAACAAAATGATACCTGGAAGAGGCAAGGTTGCCTAAAATCCCAGAACAAATAAGATCTCCATTAAATGAAAGGATAACAATGTTGAATTAACAGAAGCAATTAAGAGACAGAAGAAGAATAAAACACCAGACCAGATGGCTTATCTGTGGAATTTTATAAACAATTACAAGATACTCTGGGTCCATTACTGCTGGAAGTTTATAATGAAGCTAAGATACCAAAATCCTGGATGGAAGCAAACATTATCCTTATACCAAAAGAAGATGCAGACCTATTGCAGATTAAAAATTATACCATGTTTCTCACAAAATAAGGCCGGGCCTTAGTTTTTTTGACCCCTGAAAAACGGTTAGACCGTCTTTTCGGGGTGACTTAATTTCCTCCCCACCTAGAGCGGCCCATATGCACGTACCTTGCCGCGAGGCCGCTTCTATCGGCCAATGAAAGCTCCCGAAGGCAGAGTCCCCAGCTGCTTCGGGCGTGGCGTGGCTGCCCATGTCCCCTCGCCATTATGCAGTCTCTTTTGGGCCATGGAAGCTCCCCAAGTGAAGTCACCAACCACTTCGATCGGCCGGTAGAAGCGGCCTCGGGTGAGTGCACACACACACTCCCCTCGCCGCAAGGCCGCTTCTATCGGCCAATGAAAGCTCCCGAAGGCAGAGTCCCCAGCTGCTTCGGGGCATGGCGAGGCTGCCCATGTCCCTCGCCATTAGGCAGTCTCTTTTGGGCGATGGAAGCTCCCCAAATGCAGTCATCAGCCACTTGGATCGGCCGGTAGAAGCGTCCTCGGGCGAGCGCACACACACACTCCCCTCACCACGAGGCTGCTTCTATCGGCCGACGAAAGCTCCCCGAAGGCAGAGTCCCCAGCCGCTTCAGGGCGTGGTGTGGCTGCCCATGTCCCCTCGCCTTTAGGCAGTCTCTTTCGGGTGATGGAAGCTCCCCAAGTGCGGTCACCAGGCACTTGATTGGCCGGTAGAAGCGGCCTCAGGGCGAGCGCACACACACACACCCTCGCTGCAAGGCCACTTCTATCGGCCGGCGAAAGCTTCCCAAAGGCAGAGTCCCCAGGTGCTTCAGGGCAAGACATGGCTGCCTGTGTCCCCTCGCCATTAGGCAGTCTCTTTCGGGCGATGGAAGCTCCCCAAGTACAGTTACCAGCCACTGCGTTTGCCCGAGGCCGCTTCTACCGGCCAATCGAAGTGGCTGGTGACTGCACTGGGGAACTTCCATCGCCCGAAAGAGACTGCCTAAAGCGAGGGACACTGCGCAGCCACGCCACGCCCTGAAGCGGCTGGGACTCTGCCTTCGGGAGCTTTCATCAGCCGATAGAAGCAGTCTCGCGGCGAGGGAGTGTGTGTGTGCGTTCACCTCGAGGCTGCTTCTACTGGCGATCGAAGTGGCTGGTGACTGCACTTGGGAGCTTCCATCGCCCGAAAGAGACTGCCTAAAGGCGAGGGGACATGGGCAGCCACGCCATGCCCTGAAGTGGCTGGGGACTCTGCCTTCGGAGAGCTTCTATTGGCTATCGGGGTATTCCTGCAGGGCACTCCTAAAGGCAAGTTTTCTCCCCACCCACCCCGGCCCTTCCCCCCCATTTCTCTTCACCTTGTGTAGTTCTACGAAACGATGTGAGAAATGGCGGGGAAATGCATGGTTTAAATAGGCCTAAATTTTGGGGTTGGGGCTTAATTTCACCTCATGCCTAGAAATCATGCTGGGCCTTCCTCTTGGTGGAGGCCGTATTGTTGGAGAAACACGGTAGACTTATATCACTTTTAAATATGGAGTATAAAAATTTACATATCAATAATAGCTGAAAGATTGAAGAGATTCCTGTATGAATTTATACATTTAGACCAAAATGGATTTTTGTCTAATAGACAAATTAAAAACAACATGAGAATAATTTTGAACACATTGGAATATTATGAAGCACATCCCGAAAAACAAATGGCGCTGATCTTTTTAGATGCGCAGAAAGCTTTTGATAATGTAAATTGGCGATTCATGATACTGCAGCTAAAATATATGGAATTTGGCAGGGAAATTTATCAACATGATTAAGGCCATATACACTAAGCAGATGGCAAAAGTATTTGTAAATGGGGACATAACAGAGAACATTAATATTAAAAAAGGCACAAGGCAAGGATGTCCATTGTCCCCTTTACTATTTATTTTGACTCTGGAAGTGCTGAATAGAAATATCCGCCAAGATATAGAAATAAAAGGCATGGAGATAAAAAAGGAAACGTACAAATTACAAACTTTCGGAGATTATTTGGTTTTTGTTATAGAGGACACGAGAAACAGGACCCAAATTAATAAAGAAAATAGAAGATTACGGTGATGTGGCAGGACTGAAAATAAAACCTTACTGAGAAACAGAAAGAAGATTTAATGGAAAAGATAGACATTCAGATAGTAAAAAAAGTAAAATATTTAGGAATTTATCTTTCAGCAAGATGTGTAACCATAAAAAAACATAATTCTTTAAAATTAATACAGCATACTAAACTGGATTTGGAAAAGTGGAAAAACATGCAACTATCACTGTTAGGAGGAATAGCCACCATTAAAATCTTACCAAGACTGTTATACTTATTCCAAACAATTCTAATAAAGCTGGAAAAGAAATACTTTGAAGAATTATATAGAACAGTATCAAAATTTATTTAGCAAGGTAGAAAGGCAAGAATAAGTTTAAAATTACTACAAGACTCTACTGATAGAGGAGGCTTTGGGTTGCCAAACTGGAAATTATACTACCAGGCAGCTGCTCTTACTTGGTTAAAAGAATGGATAACTCTGAGACATAGATGACTATTAACATTGGAGGGACATGATTTGCAACTGGGGTGGCATGCCTTCCTATGGTATAGGGAAAAATAAAACACACAAATATTTTCAAGGACATATTAGAAATGCTTTGTTTTCAGTATGGGCAAAAATCACGGAGAAACAATATTTGAAAATATCAGTCTGGCTCTCCATGATGGAGGCACTGACATACCCAAATGTGATGGATAAAATCGTAAAATATAAGGAATATTTTGAATGAGAAGGGGGAATTAAAAAATGATTCTGTTAACTTTTTAGATTAAATGATGTTCATTATTTAACATTCAATGGAATTTGTTTTTTTCTCTTTCTTTACTTAACAAATTCATAGATAATTTTTTTCAGAAAAAATATAATATGACAACTTTGAATTAAAAGTCAATAAAATATTTACATTCTTATACAGATAATTTCTATAAAACTTCAAACATGGGAATTAGTAATTGTGTTTTTTCACATGCACATAAAAGGCGGCCCTGGATGTTGAAAAGTCAGACGAAAAGCTCAACAATTTTGTAAAAACTATAGAAGAGGAGAAAGATTATTATAAATCTGAAGCAGAAAAGTTGAAGAAGATGTATCGAAGTACAAGTCCTAAGCGCAGCCCATCTTGTTCTATTTCAAAGATTTCCTCCCCAATGCAGGTATATATTTTCATTTTTTGAAAATACAGAATGTATGCATTTAATTTTTATTGTTTAACTATATTGAAATTATAAGATTTCAAAATTAAACAGATCTTATTCTCCAATGAATTTATATAATAATGTAAAGTCTTCCAGCTGACTTGAAATTTGGTAAGTGAAGGATATCTATATTGTTTTCTTGGCAACACTATTGATATGGTTTGTCACTGCCTTTTTGAGACATAATTTTTAAATTTGCTTCTTCAATTTATTGTATAACTATGGAAGTCTCTGATGGCATAGCCATATCAGACACTCCTTAGCTTCCAGTTTCCATTCTAGTATGTACAAAATTTAGCTATCCTACTTACCTAAGTAGTTAGAACTTACCTTACCTCTTTAATCATAGTTGCCTCTATTGCAAGGATTCATTTGTGATGGTTTAGCAAGTGAATTGTGCTAATAGGAACTGGAAGAAATACATGTTTGCTCATTTTTCTTTTATGATAAATAAGTAAGATATATATTTCAAATCATCTATTTAAAGCATATGCTTACTTATGGTAAAATAATAACATTATGAAACTGATAAAAATGTTCAAATAGTTTGAAATTTAGAATATTGCAAATTAAATTTATGTAGAGTTCTCCCTTCCAAAAAAGAAATAATTTCAAAATGTTAATATAGAATCTTGCAATAAATTTAAATATTTGAAAATGGGCATTTTATCTCCATTAAACATTTAGGGAAATCACTGTGATAAAGAATATCTACAAATTTTGGTAGAACGTGATGAGTTTAAGACAATGCTGGAAAAATATCAACGTCATATAACAGAACTCCAGGGGAATATCAAAGTTCTCATGGCAGAAAGAGATAAAGCTGTTTGTCTTTATGATCAGGTAATTTTTGGATAAAGCATTTTGGTAAAAACAATTTTTGATATAGTACAAGAGAGTATATAAGTTCCAATGTATTATTTTAGTTTTAGTTTACTTTATTGTAATTACACCTCGTACAATGAAATTAAATACCATTTTCAGTGTAGAGTATGACTGAAAATAAACACACACATCCTTCACATTCTATATAATGAATTGAAAACTCATGATATTGCATTAATATTGCACTATACAGTAGAATTCAATAGTTACTGTCCTGGGATAAAAGCTGTTTTTCAGCCTATTTGTCCTTGTTTTTATTGTTCTGTACCGTAATAGATGGTAATAGTTCAAAAAAAGGGTGCCCAGGATGAGATGGATCTTTGAGAATGTTTTGAACTTTCTTAAGGCAGCGGGAGCTATAAAGCTCTTCCAAAGAGGGGAGAGGGCAACCAATGATCTTCTGGGTAATGACGTTAACCCTCTGGAGTGCTCTCTTATCTGCCACTGTGCAATTGGCAAACCATACAGAGGTGCAGTAAGTTAAGATACTCTCTATGGTGCAGCGGTAGAAAGTCACCAGCAGTTTTTCATTCAGTTGTTGTTTTCTGAGAAGTCTCAGGTAGTATAATCTCTGCTGGGTCCTTTTGACCAGTGCTGCAATGTGAGCACCCCAGGTCAGGTCCTCTTTTATGATAACACCCAGAAACTTAAAACTGGCCACTTGCTCCACTCGGTCTCCATTGATAACGAAGGGCTGGATGTCTGATCTGTTCCTTCTATAGTCCACTATAAGCTCCTTGGTCTTATTGGTGTTGAGGACCAAGTTATTGTCTACACACCATGAAAGCAACCGGTCTACCTCATCTCCGTAGGCAGACTCATCCCCCCTGGAGATAAGTCCCACCACTGTTATATCATCTGCAAATTTAGTAATAGTATTACTAGCGTGAGTGGGAATGCAGTCATGCATATAAAGAGTATACAGGTGAAATTCAAAAAATTAGAATATCGTGCAAAAGTTCATTTATTTCAGTAATGCAACTTCAAAGGTGAAACTAATATATGAGATAGACTCATTACATGCAAAGCAAGATAGTTCAAGCCGTGATTTGTCATAATTGAGATGATTATGGCTTACAGCTCATGAAAACCCCAAATCCACAATCTCAGAAAATTAGAATATTGTGAAAAGGTTCAATATTCTAGGCTCAAAGTGTCCCACTCTACTCAGCTAATTAAGCCATAACACCTGCAAAAGCTTCCTGGGCCTTTAAATGGTCTCTCAGTCTGGTTCGGTAGGAATCACAATCATGGGAAAGACTGCTGACCTGACAGTTGTGCAGAAAACCATCATTGACACCCTCCATAAGGAGGGAAAGCCTCAAAAGGCAATTGCAAAAGAAGTTGGATGTTCCCAAAGTGCTGTATCAAAGCACATTAATAGAAAGTTATGTGGAAGGGAAAAGTGGAATAAAAAGGTGCACAAGCAGCAGGGATGACCACAGCCCGGAGAGGGTTGTCAGGAAAAGGCCATTAAAAAGTGTTGGGGACTTTCACAAGGAGTGGACTGAGGCAGTGCATCAAGAGCCACCACACACAGACGGATCCTGGACATGGGCTTCAAATGTCATATTCCTCTTGTCAAGCCGCTCCTGAACAACAAACAACGTCAGAAGCGTCTTACCTGGGCTAAAGAAAAACAGAACTGGTCTGTTGCTCAGTGGTCCAAAGTCCTCTTTTCTGATGAGAGCAACTTTTGCATCTCATTTGGAAACCAAGGACCTAGAGTCTGAAGGAAGAACGGAGAGGCACACACTGCAAGATGCTTGAAGTCCAGTGAGACGTTTCCACAGTCTGTGTTGATTTGGGGAGCCATGTCATCTGCTGGTGTTGGTCCACTGTGCTTCATTAAGTCTAGGATCAGTGCAGCCGTCTACCAGGAGATTTTGGAGCACTTCATGCTTCCTTCCACAGACGAGCTTTATGGGGATGCTGACTTCATTTGGCACCTGCCCACACTGCCAAAAGCACCAAAACCTGGTTCAATGACCATGGGATTACTGTGCTTGATTGGCCAGCAAACTCGCCTGACCTGAACCCCATAGAGAATCTATGGGGCATTGCCAAGAGAAAGATGAGAGACATGAGACTGAACAATGCAGAAGAGCTGAAGGCCGCTATTGAAGCATCCTGGTCTTCCACAACACCTCAGCAGTGCCACAAGCTGATAGCTTCCATGCCATGCCGCATTGAGGCAGTCATTGCTGCAAAAGGGGCCCAAACCAAGTACTGAGTACATATGCATGCTTATACTTTTCAGAGGTCTGATATTGTTCTATGTACAATCCTTGTTTTATTGATTGCATGTAATATTCTAATTTTCTGAGATTGTGGATTTGGGGTTTTCATGAGCTGTAAGCCATAATCATCACAATTATGACAAATCACGGCTTGAACTATCTTGCTTTGCATGTAATGAGTCTATCTCATATATTAGTTTCACCTTTTAAGTTGCATTACTGAAATAAATGAACTTTTGCACAATATTCTAAATTTTTGAGTTTCACCTGTAAAGTAAGGGACTTAACACACAACCCTGTGGCGTACCAGTGTTAAGAATAAGGGCTGAAGAGGTATGATTACCTAATCTGACTGTCTGAGACAGGAAATCCATAATCCAAAGGCAGATTGAATAAGAAAGTGCAAGGTCCAGTAGTTTAGACACTAGTCTGTGTGGAAGAATTGTGTTAAATGCAGAACTAAAATCTACAAAAAGTGTCCTCACATAGCCTCCCCACTATAATATAACATTATAAAATGTCTTCTGAGTATTTAGGATAATCTTAAAAAACCTTATAGGTATTGCCTTCCCCTAAGATAGATAGTATTATAAGTTGGAATTTTCAATAACTTTTCCTACATTTTGGAATCCCTGTCTGAAGATATCTCTGTAGCTTTATATTTTAATCAATTTATTAAAGAATTTTTAACAGTTGAAAAAGCAGTTTCTTCTAGTCTTGAAGATTTGATATCTTTTTTGTATAAAGAAAACAAGTTTTGTAAATTACATTGCTTCTTTTAGAGTTTTACCTCCATATTTGTCTTGTATGAGGATGTATAGTACTACGTGCATTGCTGATAAGGAAATGATTTATCAGTTTGAAAGTGAAAGATACAGTGAATCATAATAAATTCACAGAAGTTATCTGTTTCCTATGATCTTATGTAGAAACCCTAGGAAGATCAAAATTTAATAAATAAAATATATTTTAAGATAATGTTTATTTTATTTATCAACTTTTTCCACGGTGGCTAGTCGGATTATTTTTTTGAGAAGACTGTTATTAATAAATTAAAAGGGAAGTTCTCCATGAATTTGTATTTATCAACAGCTTATACTAAATAGTAGACTGTCTTTGAATATAGGTTTCATTATTTATTGTAACTGTCACTGATATTGTAGACCCATGTTATACCATCCTTTACCCTTTGGGTTTTGAGTATGAAGAATAAAACCAATTAGAAAAATTGCTGTAAGCACTTCCTATGCCAAGAGAAAGATAGAACAATACGTACACAAATGTTAAGACTAATGCTTCTTTCCCTGGTTTTAGGGAAACCAACTTATATCTTTCTTGTAGCAAACAACAGACCACGCAGTCCCAGTCTTTAGCTAATATGGTTATTTTTTATTAAACTTACATTTTATGTCATTTATTATATTATAGATAATATTTACATCATATATTTTGAATTTATGTAATTGCCTAATGTATGTTGTACACAATCAGCAGATGCCCTAGGTTATAAATCCTAGAAGGAAACAGATAATGCTGATGAACAGAGTTGTTGGTATATCTCTCCTTGCATCTCCTAAACTTGCTAGCCCTTGCTATGGCTGAAGTTGTTCTATTATTGTTATTGAAGAAAAAAATCAATTATTTCTTAATTGTGTACAAATTATGGAGAAGAGTTTTAGTTTTCATGTCAACCAACAAATGTCTAGGATCAGATCTGTTAATAAGTTAAATATACAGTAAATACTTAGCACAAATAGATTCATGCCTCAATATTAATTTTAAACACCAGGCACAGGAAGAAGTAAATCAACAAAGAAAAGAACTTATGAAAATCCCCAAAGCTTCTACAACTGCAGTGACTGTTCAGGCTGTTTTGAGACGTGTGGAAACAGAAAGGGATGCAGCCATTTCTGATTTTCGAAGGATGGCCGCTGAACGTGATAGCTTGAGAGAGAGGTTAAAGGTTTGACTTTTTATCCAAGCTCATTTAAGTATACGCATGTTATACCATATTCCCAAAGATTTAATCTACTAAATTAAAATTTGGCACACTGAAAAATAATTTAATGATTTTTGTTTGATATAGATTGCTCAAGACACTGCGTTGAATGAAAAGGCTCATCTAGAACAGAGAATTGAGGAACTGGAAATAAATATTCAAAGCGTAAGAAAACTCTTCTTGAAATATATTGATAAATGTTGACATCAGTAACTAAAATGTATGAATATAACAACATGATAAGATATATTGAAATTTTGCACAAATTTATTAATTATGACATGTAAACCAAGAGCTTTAAGCCAGTTTGTTCTAATGTTTCAGGCACTGGACTAGGAGTGGGGATGGGTCCAAGTTCTACTCTTGCCTTAGGCATGGAAACTGATTAGGCCACTCACTTTCAGCCTTGAGACATGGCAAACCACTTCCATTGTCAAGAAAAATATGTGTACTTACCTAGGCAATCATCAAGGGTCAAGACTAACATTAAAATGAGTGCCAGCAATTCTCAGGGTAGACTTGGCAGCTATGTAAACATTCAACAACTTGTATTTATATGAAAGAGGTATAAAAATTTAGCTACCATTGATTATTGTTATGTGGTTGAACTTGTGGATAATGTAGTTCAGACTGGAAAGAATCTCTTGGTCTTGGCAGTATATTGATTATATATTTATTCCTAATTCTGCAATTCACATATTGAGCATCCTACCAGAAAGGCAATTTTTTAAAGTGAAATTCTGAAGCTCAACAAATCTTTCTTCAGCTCCAAGAGGCATTCACTTCTTCTATTCTCTGTCATACTTCCCTTCTCTTTTGTGTGTAGCTTTGATTTCACCTTGCAGTTGTGTTTGTAAAAAAACTGTTCAAGAGATTTGGGGTAATTTTCTCTCCTGCATGAACTTTATCAGCAGTTACTATTATTGGAGATAAGCTAGTGTTTTCAACAAGGAGCTATTGACCATCAAGGAAGCCTTTCAGAATTGAAACCTTTCCCTCAGCTTCCATCCTGTCCTGAAAAATTTGCCTTCGCTCTAGTGAAACTTTGGAAGCTGTGTTCAGCAAAAATAGTATTATTTGCAGGCTTAGATTATCTTAGTGAAACTATTGACACTCCCCTTTCCTGAGAGCAGACAGAACTATGCTGGAATGACTGAATTGAGGAAAGAAATATTGCAACACCTGTCATGGGACTAGCTCAAAAGTCCTTATCTTATTTTCTGTGGCTTATATATTGCCATGCAAAGCCTCTTCCCTTCACATAAGGGCCTTGGAATAATTTGTTTGGAATTTATAATGATATGCCATATATGAAAAGCCTACATACCATCAACCCATTTAATTCCTTGTCATGGCTTGCTTTCTGAGTCTGTCTATCTGTGATTTCAACAAGTTTTACAGAATGATAGCTTGGATAATCATTTAATTTCTGTCAGAAATCCACAATTCACAGTAGATCTTTGGAGTACTCTTTTTCAACTCTTGGATGTGAAGTTCCACCTCTCTAGATATCATCTACAACTGATGGAGAAATTGAGGAACAAATGCTAGAAAAATACTTACACTGTTGTGGAAACTGCCAGCAGAATAATTGGCTAAATATTCTGCCCATGGTAGCCTATAGTAATTATTTTTCTAAGATAAATATTAGTCCCCTATGTTTATCATAAAAGCATACTCCAATTCTGATGGGAAGACTGCTTTTAGAGGAAATTTACTTTGTTACCTCAGAAAAAGACTTTTCCTTCTATAGAAAATTGGGAATGCAAAATTTGAAGTAATCAGATGAAAGTGAAATAACTCTAATTCTTAATGGTTCTTTATCAGCTTGACAATGAACGATTAGAACAAATATCAAAAATAGCACTGTTGAAGGATGCTATTGAATCTATAGAAAGGGAGATGAAAATATTGGCAAGAAGGGCATCAGATTCTGAAAGTGAACTTAACAGACAGAAAGCAACTAATGCTTCAATAAGGTAAAGAAAATAGATTTAAACAATCATATACATATGTTATTCATTTAATTTAGGCTTAGATGCAAACAGTTCTTTGCTTAATTTTTTTTCTGATCTAAAAATGTGATAATGTATGTATTTTACATTTTGTTAATTGTGGGAGCTCATTTAATAAATACTGTAGTTCTAAATATATAGGTGCCTGACTTTAATATTAAAGATGACTCTCTTTTAGACATTTGTGGCAATATACACTATCAATTTATAGCAAGATTCAGTCACCGTTCTGGTAGCAGATAGCCTAAATATATTATACTTTACAACAGCAATGTCTGAATGATACTGTAAACTACTAAAGTACCTTATGTCTGAAACTATTCTGTTGTAAACAATGATATCGTCATTATCACTAAGTTTTTAATTGGTACTGTTCATTTGGGTGCAAAGATTAATTTAAATGCCTTATTGTTAATTATCAGCATACTGAATGAAAAGATAGAACATAACTTTACAGAAGCAGAACGACAACTTTCAAAGAAAAAACATGAATTACAACTTACTCAAGAAAAAATTATGTGTTTGGATGAAAAAATTGGTATGTTTAAATAACATCTATAAATAAAACTTTTTTTTAGCTTTAAACATGTCACTTTTATTATATATGAATTGCAAATTCATTTACTTAGAATTTTGCTTTAAAACTCTTGAAATAACTCCTTTATTAATTCATTGTATGGATGGCCATAAATTTACTTTTAAGGAAATCAGAAATATATAGCAGCAGGCAGCTGAACCAGAAGTATATAAATAATAATTAGCATTTTGAATTGGGCTTAGAAAACATAATGATGTTTTGGAAAGCTCAGTGTTTCAGAAGCATCATTCTCCAAATCATACACAAAAATGGGTTGTCTGCCATTCTCAAGCTGATGTCTCATTCTTGCAAGACCTGGGGAAAACAAAAAGGTTTCTAAAGAATTGTGAGAATGGGATACCATCTTGCAGAAGAAACAGGAGGCCAGCTTACAAAAGGAATGTGACATTGCTTGGATAAAGAACATGAAGTCAGCTTAAGGAAGGTATGGCACATGCAGTTGATCGGGTACGTAGTCTGAGAACAGTGTGAGGTGGCAAAGGCCAGGGGTTTGGGGCTTGAGACAGCACTTCTCACTGGCAAAGGTGCTACAAGGGCTGAAGTAAAGGTCTGGGGATAGCTGGCTGAAATGGCATAGGGTTATGCATAGGTTGGTAGAGGAGATAGATGGAGCGGAGTTGTATTTGCAGTGGTAAATACAGGTGGATGGTCAAGTGCCTGAATTTTGATTGTGTGATGATGGGGGTGCTTCATTGCCTATAACTTTGAGCACAGGTTATAAGTACAATTGTAATCTCAAAAAGTTGCTGAATGAATGGTAATAGATTGAGGACTGCCTGTACCACCAAACCATAGCTTCCACACAAAAATTTTGGTTTCCTACAGAAGCATTCCTAGGGAAATGGAAACGTCAAAAAATTTCAAAATGGCAAGCGTGTGATTGAATTCTTTTATTACGGGCACAGAAACCATCTTGATGTCCCCCATCTCTCCCTGGCCAGGTGAAATACATGCTTCTGAACTTTGCTTGATCAGCCTGTTATATTAAATTGATTGATAAATTTATTTTCAGAACAACTTTCAAAAGAAAGCCTGGAGCATCAAGGACATATTTGTACTCTTAATGATACAATAACTGAGTTGGAAGCAGAAAAGGATTCTTTACAAGATCTTCTAGAAGATAAAAGAGAAAAAATTCTTACACTTGAAGAAAGTTTGGCTATTAAAGTAAGTTTTAATATGTGAATGCCTCTGTAGTTTTGATTAATACTGGGGGTTTTGTATGTTCATAGTTTTATGAATTTTATTTTTAGAATACCATTTTTCAAAGCATATATTATTAGTAGATCAATCAAAATAAAACAAATAACTCATTTTTAAAACTGTTTTAAACAACACAGTGATAATAGAAATTGGAACAATTATATTTGAATACTGCCGATTTAATACGCACGTTTATGAATTCACATTCTGATTATTGGTGACTTTTAGGATTGTTGAAAAATATATGTTAATATGTAAATTATATATACACATTTAAAACTTCTTGTAGATCCCAAAACATTATTAAGGATGTATTAAAAATGGAATACCTTTTCTTACAATAGTTTTTTTCTCGTTTTTTAAAAATGGCCATTCTCATTGCCAGGAATTTCTAGTTTTTATGCAACAGGTGGTATAATACTATTTGAACTCGGTAAATGTAAAATAAAACTGGTTAGTTATTGTACTATTAGAAAACATCCAAAATTTGCAGATTGGTTTAAAATTATCTTTGTAGTTGAAAATACCTAAAATCTTTATATACTACAACTTCAAGGCTACAAATTATTCAGATTGAGGTTTTCTCAGTGGCTGTGCCCAAAATAGAACTCTGGTTTTATTCCAGATGGAAAAAAAACCCATTACCTTCTGCCTGTTCTACCAATCTATTTCCAGCTATCTGCTGTTCAACAGAAATAAAACTATAATGTTTTGGCTGTTTAAAGTTTCAGATGAAACAAAATCTGTAGAGATTTTGCAGAGTGAGAAGGGCAAGGCCAATGTCATTTCCCTCCACTTCTTTCTCCAGATGACTTCTGTGTTCCTGTACTTCTTAATGTGCAGTCTCTTCTTTATCTATACTCAGCAAACATTGATGTCGCAATACTGCATATTCCACTGGATTATCGGTCCCCAATCTTTTCAGGACTTTTCTTCCAGTCACTCTCAGTTGTTGTTGATGTCCAGTTCAGTATATATCACTGATCCACTTGACCAGGGGTGGGATTCAATCGGTGTTACTACCGGTTCGGTCAGAGTGCGTTTTGCCCTATCGATTTTTATTGACTGCTTTCTAGTATGATTTGATTGCTTATTGTACCTTATGACTATTATTAAGTGTTGTACCTTATGATTCTTGACAAATGTATATTTTCTTTTACGTCCACTGACAGCATATGGACCAAGACAAATTCCTTGTGTGTCCAATCACACTTGGCCAATAAAGAATTCTATTCTAAACAATTTCAGAGGACAGGATAATTTAATTCAAAGATTTTTTCTGTTCAAGTTGAACAGAAACACTATTATAAATAGGGGGCAAATAAGAGATCCATGGTTTTGATGTGTTTGGGACTATATCAAAAGATGAAGGATTAAAAACTTACCTGTGATAAGATGTTGATCCACATTGCCCCTTTCTACATTATTTTGGATATGGCAGCTAACTTTATGTGATAAATGTCATGTTTTGCTGAATGGTAAATGACAGTACTTCTTGAATCTGGTTCTGTTTGAAATAATCGTTTTTTTTTCTTTTCAAATCAGCTACATATGATTCTAATTTATTAAGTCCATAATTGTGGAAAAGTATCTGCTCTGTAAAAATCTACATAATATTGTACTCTTAGTCTTATAAATGTTAAAAAATGTTTTTAATTAAAAGAAATCTGGGTTTTTGTTTGTTTCATTCATCTGTTTATTAACTAAAGAGAAATTTTAATTTATTTTCAAGGAGAAGACAATTTCAGATCTGAAAGGTATTCTTTCTGACATGGAACATTCATCAAAGTAAGATTCAGAATTCTAAATTTAGATTTTCCACTTAAATGTTTGGATTAGCTCAATGTATAATGCTAGAATTATTATTTAATACCTTTATTCTATATTAATCATATCTAAGTATTTTTTTTATTCCTCAGTATAGAGAGGGGTTTGAAGTGTCATGGTTTTAAAAACTAAATAGAAGCCAGTTTTAAACAATTGTTTTAAATTATAGTCTTTCTTTTATGGAAGAAATGTGACATTGTATTCACAATTATATTCTTATCCATGTAGAATTGATATTAGGAAGAGATTCCATGTCAGTCCTTTTTTGCTAATATTTTATGTGAAAATTTTGTGTTTTTGTAATTGTTACATAGGCATTCTACTGAAGCATTATGCAAGTATGAACAAGATATTGGCAGACTACACCAAATGTTAGATGATGCTAATAGTGAGCTTAATCAGACTGGCAGAGAGAAAGATATATTAACTAGGGAAATTTCAAAACTAAAGGAACAACTTTGTGCCTTTAAGCAGGAAAATCAGGTAAAAGGTCTATTTGTTCATTTGTGTCAGAAGCATCACAATGAAAATAAGGCACATTATACAATATAAAATTTAAAATATAAAACACAATATTAAAATATATACAAGGTAAACAAATCTTGGCCAGAAACTAGCAACATTAATTGTGTTCTGCCTCACTGCCATGAAGTCCTCAAGAGAGCACTGATCAGGACACAAAGGACAGATATACATATACGTTGTCTGCATGTCACCACAATCGCAAAGGGCAGAAGCCATCCGATAGCCCCATTTGTTCAGAGTATTTCTGGATCTTGTTTTATCCATGCAGAGTCTATTCAATGATTTCCATACTTCCCAGCTTTCATCAGACCCAGGTGCCAGCTCCTCCATTAGTTCTATCCAGTGTTGATTCTTTGTAGCTTTTGATAAGTCCGTTTTGCTTTTAAAAATTTCAGTCTTTTTTATAAAATATTAACAACATATACTTGCTGTTTGCCATTATATTCTCTGTCCCATCATCTCTCTATCCTTCCATTAAATCCCTATTCAAATCCTATTTAATAAATTTCTGAACATTTACTTTTATGTAGTTCTTTAACTTTGATATTTCTATCAAAGTTTAACTATAATTTTTCTGGATCATTTTTTTCAGCAAAGTAACAGTTACAGTTCTGAAAATCGGTAGTTGGATATATAAACATTAAGAACTTTCTAGCAAACTATTTTCTCTGTCTAAATGATTTAAGTATAAACAAATGCATAATTGTACATATACATTTCTGTGAACAAATTCTGTCTAAGTTTTTATACATTTAATGACCATTCAAAGATACAGCAGCCTAGGAAAGTAAAGTAATTCCAGCTGTTGTAAAGTATTAAACTCTCCTTGCAGTCATGTGATCACAATTTGGGTGTTTGGTAATCTGTTCCCACTTACAACAATTGTCAAGCACCTCACATGATCATTTGACCATTTGCAATCTTCTCTGCAGAAAAACGTATGTAGTAAATCCTACAGGAAAGTTTGCATGAGGACTCCCTTTCATCTCTGGAACTGGCTTAAGAGGCTGCTTGCTAAGGGGAGCTGAGCTCTTTTGGTGGGATGGAAAAACTGAGCTTAGATCTGAACTTCTGAGTTCTGTTCCTGCACTCTGCTGAAGGTGTCCCTTTCCATGCATGGAGGACAGCTGACAGACCTTAAATCCTACTTATTTCTTTCATCCAGCCCCTAGAGGTGAGAGGGAACAGAAATCCAAGAGGATTTTCATCTCCTGAGAAGAGAGTAGTAGGGCAAGGAGCACGGGGTGCCTTACCCAGGTAGGGGAGGCCTGATGGAGGCTGTGTGTGAGGTTGTTATCACTCAAAGGCTGAAAATTCTGCTTGGATTTTGTCAGAGAGGATTTTTAGCTTCTGAGCGGAAAGGCAGTGCAGTTAGGTGTATGGAGGGCGATAGAGGGCTCTGAGAAGCCTGATGTAGGATGCACACAAGTGTCTCTCCTTCAAGGGCTGAAAATGCTGCTTGGATTAGCAGGGAGGATTTTCAGCTCTTGAGTGGAGCCTCCCAGGATCTTCTCCACCCCTACTGATATACTCTGCATTCCTTATCTGGGATCTCATTTGCTTAACTAACTTTCACTTTTTGCTTAATTTGTGCAACTGGGAGTGCCAGGGTGTGGTCATTCAGCACAACAATCAAGTGGACCACAATCATGTGGTCTCTTACTTGACCATTTCACTCAACGATGAGCTTCTGCTACCAGTTATGTTGTTAAGCAAATGTTTGCCTCAAATTGCATTGTTAATAATTATAAAGGTAAACATTGCATGCTATCCAAATAAGTATGATGAAATCCCATTTTCAACTGCTTTTGAAAATGAAACTAGCCTTGCACATCTACTAAGAGATGGAAAGATTTTATTTTATTATTTTATTTTATTCTGCATTTTTTATGTCAAGGACGCATACATACCATATTTATAAGACATAATTTTCTCTCCCCAAAAAGTGGGTGGAAATGTCTATGTATCTTATACAGTCAATACGGGCCCATTTTTGCCCTCCCCGGTGTCCAGAAGCACTCTGCAAGTCAAAAATGTGCCCATTCTGCAGGCCTCCGCAGGTCCTGTTTTTGCCCTCCCCAGTGTCAGGGAGGAAGAAAACGGGACCTCCGGAGGCCAAAAACGGGTGCGCTTTTTGCCTGCAGAGTACTTCTGGATGCCTAGGAGAGCAAAAACAGGATGCACGGAGGCGCATCCTGGGAGGCCAAAAACAGGCCTGGTTTTGGCCTGCAGAGTACTTCTGGACCACCGGGGAGGGCAAATACGGGACACACAGAGGTAAAATATTTTCATTTGTTCACTTCCTCTAAACCAAGGTGCATCTTATAGTTCGGCGCGTCTTATAGTCCAAAAAATACGGTATTTATGCTCCTCACCTCCTATTTTCCCCACAACAACAATTCTGTGAGGTGGGTTGGGTTGAGAGAGAATGACTGCCCTAAAGTTATCCAGTTGGGTTTCATGCAGAAAGGAGACTAGAATTCACAGCCTCCTGGTTTCTAGCCCAGTACCTTAGCCACTATTTACCAATGTTTTATTTATCTAAAATGGTCAATGAATTCTGATAGCTAAAATGCGAGATTAGGATAAGGAAGATTGAAATTCAAGTCCATCATCAATCATAAAAGGTCAATGGATGACTTTTAAGCCATTTCTAAATTCACAGGGTTTTTGTTGTGAGGAAAAATTGGAAGAAATACTCTCTATATATCTGCTTTCTATTCCAAGAGAAAAGTAGGATTTAAAACAATAAAAGCTGTAAATAAATACACTGCTCAAAAAAAAAAAGGGAACACAAAAATAAGACATCCTAGATCTGAATGAATGAAATATTCTTATTAAATATTTTGTTCATTACATAGTTGAATGTGCTGACAACAAAATCACACAAAAATTATCAATGGAAATCAAATGTAGCAACCCATGGAGGTCAGGATTTGGAGTTACACTCAAAATTAAAGTGGAAAAAAACACTACAGGCTGATCCAACTTTGATGTAATGTCCTTAAAACAAGTCAAAATGAGACTCAGTAGTGTGTGTGGCCTCCACTTGCCTGTATGACCTCCCTATAGCGCCTGGGCATGAGGTAGCGGATGGTCTCCTGAGAGATCTCCTCCCACACCTGGACTAAAGCATCCCCCAACTCCTGGACAGTCTGTGGTGCAACGTGGCATTGGTGGATGGAGCGAGACATGATGTCCCAGATGTGCTCAG
The DNA here is from genome assembly GCF_049901735.1 of Notechis scutatus. Lineage (NCBI taxonomy): Eukaryota > Metazoa > Chordata > Lepidosauria > Squamata > Elapidae > Notechis > Notechis scutatus. The sequence continues at coordinate 81,437,713 of NC_142013.1, read as the reverse complement.
TTGGATTCAGGTCTGGGGAACAGGCGGGCCAGTCCATAGCATCATCAATGCCTTCGTCTTGCAGGAACTGCTGACACACTCCAGCCACATGAGGTCTAGCATTGTCGTGCATTAGGAGGAACCCAGGGCCAACCACACAAGCATATGGTCTCAAGAGGTCTGAGGATCTCATCTCGGTACCTAATGGCAGTCAGGCTACCTCTGGCGAGCATATGGAGGGCTGTGCGGCCCCCTAAAGAAATGCCACCCCACACCATTACTGACCTACTGCCAAACTGATCATGCTGGAGGATGTTGCAGGCAGTAGAACGTTCTCCATGGCGTCTCCAAACACTGTCACATCTGTCACATGCTCAGTGTGAACCTGCTTTCATCTGTGAAGAGCACAGGGCGCCAGTAGTGAATTTGCCAATCTTGGTGTTCTCTGGCAAATGCCAAACATCCTGCACGGTGTTGGGCTGTAAGAACAACCCCCACCTGTGGATGTTGGGCCCTCATACCACCCTCATGGAGTCTGTTTCTGACCGTTTGAGCAGCCACATGCACATTTGTGGCCCACTGGAGGTCATTTGGCAGGGCTCTGGCAGTGCTCCTCCTGTCCCTCCTTGCACAAAGGCAGAGGTAGCGGTCCTGATGCTGGGTTGTTGCCCTCCTACAGCCTCCTCCACGTCTCCTGATGTACTGGCCTGTCTCCTGGTAGCGCCTCCATGCTCTGGGCTCTACGCTGACAGACACAGCACACCTTGCCACAGCTCACATTGATGTGCCATCCCGGATGAGCTGCACTACCTGAGCCACTTGTGTGGGTTGTAGACTTCGTCTCATGCTACCACTAGAGTGAAAGCACCACCAGCATTCAAAAGTGACAAAACCCTCAGCCAGAAAGCATAGGAACTGAGAAGTGGTCTGTGGTCACCACCTGCAGAACCACTCCTTTATTGGGGATGTCTTGCTAACTGCCTATGCTTTCTACCTGTTGTCTATTCCATTTGAGCAACAGCATGTGAAATTGATTGTCAATCAGTGTTGCTACCTAAGTGGACAGTTTGATTTCCCAGAAGTGTGATTGACTTGGAGTTACATTGTGCTGTTTAAGTGTTCCCTTTATTTTTTTGAGCAGTGTACATATCATTGGGTTTCCACCATAATATGTTCAACTTAAACCTTGGAATTCTGCTTCATCAGTCATTCATCTTTAATCTTGTAGGCTGAAGTAGTAGCTTTCTTCTCCAAGGGATTATTTATACTCTATGCCTGCTCTTTTTAATTGAAGCAATATGGAATTGAATCTTGTACTCACTTCATTTTCATCTCGGATATGTGGCAAAATGCATCCTAAGGAATGGGGGATATTCTTGTGGTTTATCTCTCTTGATCACCAAAAAAATGCATGAATTAAAGATTAATTACTTACATTTGCTTACCAACTTTTTTGCTGGAATAAATACTATGGCTTCTTATCCTCAGAAGTCATTTCATTGGTACAGACTGTACTTTACATATTCCATTTGTGTTAATTAAAAGTTACCAAAATTTAGGAAAGCAGTAGTATAGAAGTCATAACAAAGTAAATTGGTTTGTTTTTCATTTTGCTGCAAGGCTGTCAATCACCCTGTTCCTTGAACTTTGTACATTTTTGTCTTCTTATTCCATAAGCTTACCATCCTCTTCCTGGAAGTTCTGACTTCCATACTTCAACTGAGCAAAATTCAATATTTTATCTTTTTTTCTCATCAATATTTTTAAGTGATTTGATTATGTTTACATTGGTTAGTGATGCTTCCTTCATGGAATCTGAGCGGTCTGTTAGGAATAATGAGCAGAGCATTTGACCCTTTAGCTATCTCAAATTTGCAACTGTTATACTGAAAATAGCTTTTAGCCTATCACAAAAGTAAACTAGTAGGTCTCCTCTTAATCCATTAATTATAGCCTTCCACAAATAACAAGTGGTATTATTCCCAGGTATATCATTTCTACCCAAGGTTGTTTCTAGTTTTCATTTTAATTAAAGTCATTATTTTGTCAGTATTTCTTTTGGCTTCAATAAGACTATTAGAGAGTTACCCTTTACTTCATAGAGTTTCAAAGAACTTCGTATTTTTCCATGAATAAACCTGTGTATTTAAGAAACAAAATCAATAATCAGAGTGATTGTTTATGAATTATAGACAGAAAAGAAAGTGGAACGCACATTGGGTTATCTGTTCATTTGTACAGTATATATCTTAGAAAAGTTTCTGCTACCTCAGCCTTCTGCATGCCCACTCATCTAGTGCGAGGGCTGTGTCCACTCTAGCTTTCATAAAAGTCAGACAACAGCCTAGCTTAGTGCTCAACTTTTATTCAATAAAAATGACACTACAGAAATACATTTTCTCAAATTTAAAGTTATTTCTCTTTTTATACGTAACAATACAACTTATTGCGGTTAAATATCAAATCATATTAAAAACATGAATAAATTAAACATATGAAATAATGCTTCGTATTTGTTTGACAGCTTCTATTTGAGAAACTCAGTAAATATCAGAATGATCTTGATGATATGAAGTTGAAAACGGAAGATTTTCAAAGATTGAAGTCCTTACTGAACTCTAAAGTAAGTATGTACTTTGAAAAGATACAATAGGCAATGTCAAGATGTCTCTTTCTTTGAATAGTTGGTGCTTAGAATAGGCATGGGCAATTTGACCCCCATCCCCTTCTTTAAAACTCCCAAAGACTCCTTTAATTGTTAGTAATTATCTGATTATTGATAATTGAGTGAAGAATTTCCTGTCGATTTGAGATGAAAGAACACACGAAAGCTATCCTATAACAACTGCCATAGCACATTAAAAGGAAGGAAACTCTACAAAAAACCCTGACCTTCCTCACATATGTGATATGTACTGTACGGCCCTACACACTGTGCAGTCTTTGATTACCAAGAGGTTGTCCACCTCTGCTTTAGTGCCATTACTTATAGAAAGCAGTGTTACTTCAGGATATCTGTGTTCAAGCAAAACTATATACTGCAAGATAAATATGAGATTTCCAATTCCATGTTTCCCTTAAAATGCTAATACAGAGAACAGAATTTTGAAGAGAGGTTTGTCAGATGAGACAGAGCTGCTTTATTCTTCCTCAGTTTCATTCTCACTTGCAAGTGGTTTTTCTCTAACTTTTCCTTGAAATATATTACTGGGAAATGGGTACTGAAAAAGTTTCAAGGAAAAGCTCTTAAGTGCAGGAGGAAGTTATAACTCTCTCTTCCCTTTGGCTAAATCTTACTCTTTTAGGGAACTAGATATGCAAATTGCATGTTGTACACAGCATGCACAGCAGCCCAATCCATATAAAGAGGGAAAGCTAATACCACCTCCTAGATATACAGTAGTTCATGCAGGGACAGCTTGAAAAAGAACAAGACTTAGTTGTTAAAAAGGATTTTTTTCTTAAAAGTTTCACATGCAATGGGAAAAATACTTTTAAAAAACCCTAAAAGACCAAGGGAAAAAAATTTCTGCTGCACCATGCTTAATTGTTCCCAGTCCAGACTATGCACTTACCTGTACAATTAACTAAATAGTATTTTGAGTATTTTAGAATGTTGTCTACCTTTCCACTAAGTCTTTAAAGCAAACTTTATTGTTTCCAAAATTGTTACTTACATGGCTATAACCAAGTGTAGGTTTTATCTTATAAATAATTGATCACAAGAACATATTTATTCCATTTTAAAGATCTACCCTGGTAGAGAGCATAATATCTATTTGTCACTGCTTTTATCTCACATTTCTGGAGTGCCCAATTATGCTATTATTTGTAGTATCCATCCTACCTATGCTTGAAGTTTAGACCCAAATGTTGGTGATTGTCATAGCTGTATGCAGTTACAATAATAGTGTATTTTATGAAATTCTATTACAATTTTAAAAGTTGTATTAATACAGGCCAATGAATTTTATTGTGATACGTAGGGCTGTAATAAAGGTTTTGATTTGATCTGATTACACTACAGTAATTTTTAAATGCAGTTTTCAAGGCCCATAAAAGAGATAATATTTTATTTTATGACATAAAACAAAGATACACATACATGTGTATGTATGTATGTATACAATTTGCAGTGTTTAGATATCAAGAGAATACAATGATTTGTTTTAATATAAAATCAAATTTGTTATATTAAAAACAGAGAGAAGTTGTCTCAAAGATATAATCCAGTTGTGAAAATAAGTACGGTATAAAATATTAACAATATAGATATAATGCACACTGCAAAGAGATATTACTTATAATATTGCCTTTAACATTACATTTAATTTTACCATAGTATCCATTTAAAATAGTGTAGGTACAGGACTCAACATTTAAGATATCCAAATAAAAAGCAAAAATAACGTGTTGACAACAGGCCAGTTACTTGAGTCTGACCCATTTCAGAAAATCTTAATTAACAGCAAATTTAGAATTTAAAAATTATATAATTAATATAAAATATTGTTTAGATTTTGCCAACAAAAAGTGCCTTAACTCTTGTAGCTTCCTCATGATGACTTAGCTGATAGCTTTTTAGATATTCAATGTTTATTAGTGCCAGGGGTTCGATCCTGACTGGCTCAAGGTTGACTCAGCCTTCCATCCAGAGCGGTAAAATGACTACCCAGATTGTTGGGGACAATATGCTGACTCTATACACCACTTAGAGCAGGGATTTCAAACTCAAGGCCTGGGGGCACACAGGGTGCTTAGTTCTGGCCCATGGGGCCATCCTGGAAATAGCGAAGGACTGGCCCACAGTGCCTCTGTCAGCGAAAATGGAGCTCGGGTGGGCCACTGGCAGAGGGCTGCAGGAGGCCATTGTGGCCAATAATGGGCCCAGGAGGGCTGCTGTGGCCTCCCCGAGCTCCATATTTTCTGGCAGAGGGCTGCAGGAGGCTGTTGCGGTTGAAAACTGAGCTCGGGAGCCTGTTTTCGCTGGCAGACTGCTTGCGCCATCACAAGTGCCCCCGACATGAGTGATGTCAAGCTGGCCATGCCCACCCTGGCCACGCCCATCCTGACTTCCTGAGGTCAAACACAACCCTGATGCAGCCCTCAATGAAATCAAGTTTGACATCCCTGGCCTAGAGAGTGCTGTGGAGCACTGTGAAGTGGTATATAAGTCTAATGTTATTGCTATTATTGTATGATTAAAAGTTCTAGTTGATTGCAAAAAGTAATCCTGTCAGGCTTTAAAAAATATTTAAAGACTGTTCATTGAATTTCTGTGATTGTGTTCAGACAATGGATTAGCTTTGACACTTCTGAAATATTGACCCTGATGCTTTAATTGATCCTAATTGATTATTGTGTGATTACTTAAGTGTTTAAATTTATACTATATATTTTCCTGATCAACATTTGCATATGATAAATTGGATCTAGTATTGTACAAGGAGAGTGTTATTTATCCAAAGATTGATTCCCTCTCTGCCTCTTTTCTGAGCAGTGTGATCTATAGTGCAGGAAATTTGTCTTAAGAAAGAGTGCTAGTATGGTATAGGGCTGGGGTCTGCAACCTTAAATACTCATTTAGAAAGAGCCATTTGTACCTGTTTCCCAGAGAAAAAAAACACTGGAAGCCACAAAACCTGGGTGGATGTGGCCAATTCGACATCACTCACTTCCACTCAGTCACATGACCCCCTAGCCATGCCTACCCAGTCGGTCATTAGGGCAGAGAATCAGTTGTTAAAAAAACACCTAGAACCACAAAACCCTTTCTCTTTCTCTTTCTCTCTCTCTCTCCTCTCCCTCTCCCTCCCTCTCTATCTTTCTCCTCTCTCCCCCCTCTCTCTGTGTTTCTCTCTCTGTGTGTCTATGGCTCTCTTTACCCCCTCTCTCTATCTCTCTCTCTCTCTCTCCCCCCTCCCACTCTCCCCCCCCCTCTGTGTATGTGTGCGTGTGTGTCTATCTCTCTGTGTGTATCTGTATCTCCCTCTCTCCCAATCTTCCTATCTTCTCCCTCTGTCCCACCTCTATCTCCCCCTCTCTCTGTATCTCTCTTGAGTGAGTGAGTGTGCGCGCACACACACACACACACACACACACACACACACACACTTTAGTCTCTTGTGGAATCCCATCTCATGGAACCTCAGGTTCTTTTTTTTTTTTAATAAAAATTTATTAATTTTCAATAAACAAACATACACAAACAAAACACAAAACATGAAAACATAAAACTTCTTTTTGGAAAGCGCTTAGTCCCGGGTTACATGTTTTTGTACAGACATAAATCAAATTCATGCTCACTTTGTATACCATTTCATGTCTTATTTACCATTCTATATTTTCTATATGGCTTCTCCCCTCTTTTCACTCTCTTAATTCCATTTTATATATTTCATCTCAATTTAAATCATTGTTCTTGTATCTTTTGTCCGTTCTGTAATTATCTACTTATCTTTTCTCTTTAACACATAATTTCTCCTGCAATCACTGATTGAAGTATGACGCTTTTATATCTTTCCCCTAAATTTAACACTTAAAATAATATATAATTTTCATTCTGATTCTGCTTAGTACATTCTAAAGCTACATACTACATTTTAAAATAAGAAAATAGTAAGTTTATAATATAATTAAAACAATAATCCATAGCAAGTTAAACTCTATCATTAAATCTTAAGCATTTTATACATTCCCTTTAATATTTTATTAAATCATATAATGTTCCAGTTTTCTAACTTTATTTCAAATACAAATACAACAATACAGTCTTATGTACTTTTGCAGAATCTCTTTTTTAATTATGTTTTTACCCTTTATCTCTGAAAAAAACCCTGTTTCTTTACATCTTGTTTCAAACCTTTGTAACTTCTCTTCCTTTTTTCCCTTCTTTTCTTCTCCAATCTAACCTTTTTACCCCCCATCTCTTGATCTCCTCCCTCTTAATCTCCACTCTCTTCTGCATTCCTCTTTTCTGTTGCTTTCTGACATTGTATCGATTTTTCACCTTATTTTTCCCTTTTTTGGTTGTTCTTTTAAGTCTTAAATTCTGCATTCTCTTTCCCCTCTTTCCTTTTTCTTCCCCAGCTAAAGTTGTTTGTTCATTAAAGATGGCTTCTTCTTCTTCATCCCAGTCTTCTTGTTCTTGTAATTCCTGGTAGGTAGAAATCGCCATTTCTAAGAAGTGAAAAACAGATCCGGAAGAGCCCTGCCCTTCTTGTTCCTCTTCTTTTAGCTTTTTAAATGCCATTTTCAGTTCTTCAACAGATAATGCCATTGTGAAGGTTTTTTAAACAACCCAAATGTTTTTAATCTTTCAAATAACAATTTCCAAAAGTCCCAAAGTCACCAAACAATCCAAATAAACACAAGCTGTTTTAGTACTTTCTTCTTTTTGTACTTTCTCTTCCTGGGGTACAGTTCTATTGCAAAGTTCCAAAATGTATCTTTTAGAAATCTTGTTACAATTTAACTCTGATCTTATAAGCTCCAAGCAGTCTCCTCCAGCAAGGTCTTAGTATTAATTCTTTACCTCTCCCTTCCCACTTATAGCAAAAAAAGATATTTTTTTTAATTCCAATGTTCAGAAATCTTTAATGTCCCCTTGGCTTTTAGTTTTCAAATGTGATTACCTGTTGATGCCAAAATGGGTTTTTCCAATTTCCATCTGCTATCTCCGTAGGGAAGGAGAGTGAGAAAAAACAAACTTTCCCTTTTAACTTTCACCCGCTGCTTTTTACGATCTTCTAGGGAACAATGTATCTTTAATGAAGTTGAGTTTCCAGGGTATTTAGATGTTACTTTTTATCCCGGTTCAGCCAAAAACTTTCACTTTCTTCAGCTTCCTCCTGCACATTCTTGTCCGGATGAAAGCTTCTTTGTGGCGGCCATTGCTGACCGCCGCTCCACCGCTTTTGGAAAAGGGAGTTTAGCCAGCTGAGGAGGGGGGTTGCGTTTCCCCCGGACCCCTGCTGAATCTCCCCTGTCTTCAGTCACCTCTACGGGGTAACTATTAGCCCCCAAATCCGGCTGGATCGGGGGCACTCCAGCGGCGAGCGCAGTAGGAACCGTGCACGATTGCGGATTCCTGCCGCCGCCGAAGCTTGCAAACCGGAAGTCCCAGAACGTCAGGTTCTGTGCAACCTGATTTGAAAAATCCTGCCCTTGTTTGCATTCCTGCTCTAGTAATGCTAATTGAAAATCTAACTATATTGCTCTGGGCATGGTCGTTAATAGGGGAAAGTTGCCTCATTGAAGACTGCTGCTCCAAGTGAAAAATCTGCACTAAATCTGCTTGGCTAAAGCACAGCAAAGACGTGTGCAGGGCAGGCAGCCGCTCTCTTAACAATGGTCTCCCTGCTCGTGCGCACCCTCCTGTCCCCGCCACAGCTGGCCAGAGGGTCGCAAGAGGAGAAGAGGGAGGAGGAGGAAGGAAGCTTCTGCTGTGGCTTGCACTCATTCCTCATCCAGCCTGGATTTCCAAAAAAGAAGAAAGAAAAGACGTAGCGAAGAGCCCCAAGGAGAGTTTTCCAGCTTGGCCCAGGCTCAGCTTTCCAAGAGAGAGAGAGACATAAGCGCACCAACGTGCCTACCGTCCCTGTCCTATTGTTTCTCTTATTCTTTTATTTTTCTTATATGTAACCATTTCATGTATTCACAACTATGTATACATTTATACTTATTATCTTGTAAACAATTGGCAAATCAAATAAATAAATAAATAAATAAATAAACACACAGAGACAGAGAGAGAGAGACAGAGACACACACAGAGAGAGATACAGAGAGAGAGAGGGACACCAGCTGACAGGCGAGCGTCTTTGGCGAGGATGCTCCAGCTTTCTCCAAGCCTGATCCCCAGGATGAGCATGCAAGGTTTGACAGGGCCAGCCCCCTTTTCCCTCTGCCCTGAGCTTTTAAAAGCCGTGGCTGGGCACTGTGGGCTGTCCCCCTTTCCGTTGTTCCATCCTGCCGGATTCCATTCCCACCCCACCAGCCCTAATGTTAGCGAGGCCGGCATTGGTTGTGGCAGGGTTGGGCCAGTGTTTTGGGGCAGAGAGTAGGTTGCACATCTCCCTAAGCAACTGTGGCACTCCCATCACCAACAAGGACCAGAAGAAGCTACAGGAAGAGTGAGGCCCCGGCTGCTTCTCCATCCCTCACTGTCGCCCTTACCTTCTCAGGCTAGGCAAGGAATGACTGGGAGGGGATGGCAAGGGGCAGGGCCAGCCAGTGATAGGACAGGGAGCTGCAGCAGAGGGCCGAAAGAGCCACATGCGGCTCTGGAGCCACAGGTTGCCAATACCTGGTATAGGGTCAAAGTATTGAACAAGCACTGAGAAAATTCAGGTTAAAGTCTATTGCCAACCAGGAAAGCTTTCTTGATGACTTGGGGCCACTCACTCTCTCAGACTAACCTAGTCTCTCTTCTTTGTACTGGAGAAAATTGGAGAACAAAATGCTGTATGCCACCTTGAACTCAGTGGAGTAAGATCAATAAAGCATTTTTAATCAGTCACTTTTATTATAAATAGCATGTAACTGTATATGCATATGTGATACACTTAGTTCGCATGAACCTTTAATCTAAAGGAGGTTTTAAAGGATACCAGGATTTTGTACACAATAGCAAGCCTATAAATGCACCATTAAATATTATACAGGTAGTCCTCAACGTATGACCACAATTAAGCCCAGAATTAATGTTGCTAAGTAAGAAATTTCTTAAGTGAGTTTTGCCTCAATTTATGACTTTTCTTGCCACATTTGTTAAGTGAATCACTGCAGTTGTTAAATTAATAACATGGTTGTTAAAAGAATCTGTCTTTCCCATTCACTTCACTCATCAGAAGGTCACAAAAGATGGTCACATGACCCTGGAACACTGCAATCATCATAAATATGAACCAGCTGTCAAGCATCCAAATGTAAATCATGTGACCATGGGGATGCTACAATGGACATAAGTATGAAAAATAGTCATAAGTCACTTATTTCAGTGCCATTGTAACTTCAAACAATCATGTCAGAGTTTGCAGCAATCCAACCAGTATACAAGTAAATAATTCAGCAGGATTCTTTTATAGAAGAAACTTGTTTATATACAATAATACACTGCTCAAAAAAATAAAGGAAACACTTAAGCAACACAATGGAACTCCAAGTCAATCACACTTCTGGGAAATCAAACTGTCCACTTAGGTAGCAACACTGATTGACAATCAATTTCACATGCTGTTGTGCAAATGGAATAGACAACAGGTAGAAAGCATAGGCAGTTAGCAAGACATCCCCAATAAAGGAGTGGTTCTGCAGGTGGTGACTACAGACCACTTCTCAGTTCCTATGCTTTCTGGCTGATGGTTTGGTCACTTTTGAATGCTGGCGGTGCTTTCACTCTAGTGGTAGCATGAGACAGAGTCTACAACCCACACAAGTGGCTCAGGTAGTGCAGCTCATTCAGGATGGCACATCAATGCGAGCTGTGGCAAGGAGGTTTGCTGTGTCTGTCAGCGTAGTGTCCAGAGCATGGAGGCGTTACCAGGAGACAGGCCAGTACATCAGGAAACGTGGAGGAGGCTGTAGGAGGGCAACAACCCAGCACCAGGACCGCTATCTCCACCTTTGTGCAAGGAGGGACAGGAGGAGCACTGCCAGAGCCCTGCAAAATGACCTCCAGAGGGCCACAAATGTGCATGTGGCTGCTCAAATGGTCAGAAACAGACTCCATGATGATGGTATGAGGGCCCAACATCCACAGGTGGGAGTTGTGCTTACAGCCCAACACTGTGCAGGACGTTTGTCATTTGCCAGAGAACACCAAGATTGGCAAAGTCGCCACTGGCGCCCTGTGCTCTTCACAGATGAAAGCAGGTTCACACTGAGCACATGTGACAGACATGACAGGGTCTGGAGACGCCAAGGAGAATGTTCTGCTGCCTGCAACATCCTCCAGCATGAGCAGTTTGGCAGTAGGTCAGTAATGGTGTGGGGTGGCATTTCTTTAGGGGGCTGCACAGCCCTCCATGTGCTCACCAGAGGTAGCCTGACTGCCATTAGGTACCGAGATGAGATCCTCAGACCCCTTGTGAGACCATATGCTGGTGCGGTTGGCCCTGGGTTCCTCCTAATGCACGACAATGCTAGACCTCATGTGGCTGGAGTGTGTCAGCAGTTCCTGCAAGACGAAGGCATTGATGATGCTATGGACTGGCCCGCCCATTCCCCAGACCTGAATCCAATTGAGCACATCTGGGAGATCATGTCTTGCTCCCTCCACCAATGCCACGTTGCACCACAGACTGTCCAGGAGTTGGGGGATGCTTTAGTCCAAGTGTGGGAGGAGATCCCCCAGGAGACCATCCGCCACCTCATCAGAAGCATGCCCAGGCGTTGTAGGGAAGTCATATAGGCATGTGGAGGCCACACACACTACTGAGCCTCATTTTGACTTGTTTTAAGGACATTACATCAAAGTTGGATCAGCCTGTAGTGTTTTTTTCCACTTTAATTTTGAGTGTAATTCCAAATCCAGACCTCCATGGGTTGCTACATTTGATTTCCATTGATAATTTTTGTGTGATTTTGTTGTCAGCACATTCAACTATGTAATGAACAAAATATTTAATAAGAATATTTCATTCATTCAGATCTAGGATGTCTTATTTTTGTGTTCCCTTTATTTTTTTGAGCAGTGTATAAAACATGATGCATGTATACAATACCCATGCAGCTCTTGCAACGCGGTAGCAAGTACAAGGACAAGAAGCAGAAGCAATCAGAACTCAGAATCACAGAAGCTGTAGAAGCTCTATATTTATACAGACCAGTTATCCGACATAGCTCACAACAGGTGCGGTTTCTTAGTCACCAAACAGTTCCCATTGGCTGACTTGTTGTTATGGCTATCCCAGCTCATAATTTCTTATATACTGACAGATCACTAAACAAACTATTATAAGTTGAGGACTACCTATAGTAGTTTCACATGGTAAACTAAGTCTCAAAAATAAAATCAAAATTTGTATTTTAGGAGAAAGATAATGAAGATCTTATGGAAAACCTCCACATGATCCGTGAACAGGCAGATAGATGGGAATCAAAGTTGCATCAAATGGAAAAAGATTATAACTCCATCCAGATGGAACTTCTCAGTGTAGAATCTGAGAACCATAGACTGAAAGAGCAAGCAGAATCTCATGAAATAGCAATTGGACAAGTAGGTTTTAAAAGCTTCCTCTTATAATCTTGTCTCTGTCTCTCTCATATAGATGCTCTGCATTTATGATCAGATTGCAGCAGGAACTTTCAAAATGGATGTTTATTTTAAGGGAAAGGTATTGACCATTTGCTGCACTTGACTTTAAAACATTCTGATCTTTCTTAAGAAAGTTTAGGATTACAGGAATGGAAAGGCATTAATGTTTGTCTCTAGTAATTTTGAATGATAGACTTTCAACTGAGCCTAAATAGATCTTTTGAGATAGTAGATATGAGAGATTGTAAAATATCTCCCATGCTTAGTCTGGCTATTTGGAAATAGTATGCATGTGTTTGTTCACAGAATAATCTTCTTTTTGATTCTAAAACTGAATTTGCATTCCCAAAGTAAGATTTTTTTAAAAAAATAATTCCTTCTGTATTAATTCTTAACTTCTTTTGTTCTATAAAAAACAATTTTACTGTATTTTGAATAACACATCATTTCCATTTGAAGTTACATTCTGACACAAATTCTTCAAGATTCACACGGTTCTCTATTTTATCAAGACTTCCTTTGTGGATGTAACAAACAATTGCATTGAAATTTACACCACATGATACTTTCAGTATGCAATGAACATCATATGGAATTCTGGATTGGTCTACTAGTGCTATAAGGTCTCTTAACAGTGTATAGATAAAAAACATATGATTTTTTTTTGTATGTTTAGTTTTTGTTTACGTATTTTTAGAGTCTGCTTTTATTTTTATTGACCGTAGAACATTTCAAAATTAACATAAAACAGAAGCAATTTATTTAGATAAACATGCTTATTAAGTAAAACTATTTTTTTCTTTAATATATTCTTACTGATTTATTTATTATGTAAATGTTAATTGGCCTTTCTTTTTTGGGGCAGCATTTAGCATCTGAAAAAGCCTGTAAGTCACAGATTTCTACTTTAGGTAAGTCTCTGGTGAAAATGGAGGAGAAACTTGAGAAAGTCCACCTGGAAAAGGTTTCTATACTCTCAGATTTGACTTCTGCTCGGGAACTGTGCATTAAACTGGACACTAGCAATGAGTTATTAAGCCGGCAACTAAAGAACACAACAAAGGAAGTAGAAAGAGTAGGTATAATATAATTTCGGCTTGATTTATAGAGAGCAAACATTAAAGCTGAAAATTTGTACATATTTTCCTAATGCTTGAATTAAATTCTTGCTGTTTATGGAACATTCTTTACATGTCAGATTTTTCTTAGAGTCACCTGGAGTGAAAATTGTCCATCACAGGAAGTGTATTGTCATATCTCTTGATTCATGAGATCTGTTAAGAAGGTTAAAATAGTAATACAAGAATTTTGTAAAATACCATACCTTCAAATGAGGTCTGTGTGTATGAGTGTGTTTGTCAATTTTGCTCTGTGGTCCAAGGATTCAGTAGAGTGCAGCCATGTGATTCCAGGAAAATTTACAATTATATTATGCATTTGTTCACATGTATTCCATTCCCACTCTTGCATATTCTTAAGTACCTTTTAGTCTTCAAATCTGAACTTAGCAGAGTCTTTTTTGTTATTTCCAAAATCATAGGCAGCCTATCTTTTCAGGTGCTAGAAAACAACAACAGCTGTTGCTCTCCTGTCGATGCATGTAAGCTCACTAAACACATCTATTTGACAAATGTAGTCTTCTGTTCTAATATCTATATTTGGGAACTTGTTTAATTTTTAAACATCAAAGATAGCAGAAGAAAACATTGCCAAATATTACTGTTTTTCATGAACTCTAGTGCCATGATTGTTGTGTAGGAAAAATACATTGTACACTATTATATGATCTGAATATAAACTGCTAAGAAAAGGTAAGTACAATCTGTGCTTATCTGAGAAAATGAATCCTGGATATGGATTTAGCATATCTGCAGACATGGGGAACTCTGCAGGTATAGTTCAAAAAAAGTCAAAAAGGCATGTTTGACTGTATGATTGAAGTCCCAAATCTAAAACCTTGTAAATGCTCCCTCTTTCTATATTGATTCTTGAGAGATACTTAAACTTGTCTTTTTTCTTTAAAACAATAAAATGTTGTCATTCATAATAGACTATACAAATATACAATATACAAATCCATCATTTATTCTTTTAGACTATGAGGAAGATTTGGGGGAATAATGAGAATTTTTTTAAAACTATCAATCTTTTCTATTTGATTGTGCTAAATATTTTTCATGTTGTTTTTTTTCAAAATTCCTGATTTTTTAAAATACTTCAGCTGAATAAAAAATATGACTGGTTCATTTCAAAAAGAGAAATAACTGCAAATGAACTTTAGATTAAGCCAAGGCAGGCAATTTTTTTTCGTGTTCAAAAGGGTCATGCTTAATTTTAAAAGGGTTTAGGGAAGCTCTGAGCACTTCAAGCATGATAATGATGAAACCCTGAAGTCAAATCTGTCATCATTAAATCTTTTATGTGAAGTTTGACCCATCTGTCTCTTTGTGCATCTGACAAAGTGAGTCGTAGTTCATGTTAGTCTGAAAAAGTACTACCAATCTTCTGATTTTGACATCCACTTTACTAGTTGATATTAAAATCCTGCGGCTATTAAAATGGATGTGGTTTGTAGTTATCCCTCTTGATTTAAATACTCTAAATTTATTCAGAGGGTTCTGATATATTTTGTATGGGATGGAATGTCCCACAGTATAAGATTCCTCACTAAGGGCTAAAATAAAAGGAATATAAAAGGAAATTATAAATTATATTCTGCTTGCATAATTTAGTGTGTATATAAACCGGAAAACTGTGGAGCTTCAGATCATGTTTTACAATAGTATCAAACTGGGAAAAGGCTTAAATCAAAACATTAAAAGACTTAATTTTTAAATCACATATCTCCATGTCATGATTTCTGATAATTAGTATGCAGTGTCATTTGTTTACACTGATTGGAAAGGAAACCACTTCCAAACTGGCAAGGCAAACTACTTATATATGAGCCACCAGCAAACCCACTTCCATGTATCAGTGATGTTACAGTGTTACATTTTGTGATGAGATGTCTGCAGGAAAACAGCCAAGCTCAAAGAATACCAAGAACCCAATAATCTGTTTAGTTTTGGATTAACATCATAAATAAAACCCATTTATGTTTACATATTAAGAAAGATTACTATACTGTCTTTAGAGAATGCCACTATAAGTTCTTAGCAGAGAGAGGGCTTCAGTTTTTTACATTAAAGAAGAAAAGCTGAAAATATGACATCTGTTGTGGGGGGAGCATTTCATTTTCAATTTACAGTGTAATTACCAGTTTTTAATATACTACATATTAAAGAAAATGAGAACATTCATTATTTTGGCTTTCAGCTTCAGAATGAATGGGAATCATCTCACTCAGAAATAGAACTTCTGAGAAAGCAACTCAACAATGAAAGAATCTCAATTAAAAACTTGGAAACTTTGCTAACATCCAATCGAGAAAAAGAGTATCAATCACAGATGATAAGTCAAGAGAAGGATTCTGAAATACATCTTCTTAAAGAGCAACTTACTTTGGCGGAAAACAAAATGTGAGTAACCAGTAGAAACAACAATTGATTATCACAAATTAAAAATTACTGTTATACTTTTGTTAATATCCATTTTTACCCTTAGGAGACCTCTTATTAGAGTAGAAGATAGTTTATTTAAAAGTTACTTGAAACTTGCTAGGAAAAGTAAATATTAGGCAAAACAGTATCTATCTCATGGGAATAAAAAATATATTAGAATTTTTAAAACAATTTGTACCTTATTATGAAAACGTGTTTGTTCAATAAAGTTGGAAAATTTTAACACAGTTTAATTCCTTTTGACACAGCACAAATATATAATTGTTTCTATTTTCTTTCTGGGTGCTTATCCAACTATTTTTATATCAAATATATTGGAAGCTGTTCTTGAAAAACTAATCCTATTCTTTATTTTATTATATTTGACTAGTTACATCTTTTCAGTTTAAGTGACAACTTTGTCCTTTATAGCGCTCTCCAGAGTCGAGATTTTTCACAGTTCAAAAACACAATTACTCAACTGGAATCTGAGTTAGATATCACCAAAAGACAGTTGGGCACAGAACGCTTTGAAAGGCAAGTGTGTGACCACATTTTTAATCATTTACATCTGTTTCTCCCAATTAAATAATATACATTTGCACTAATCTAGAAAAACCCAGGGCTAAAGTCATTAATTAATGCTATTAATTTATATACACTAGACCAGAACTAAGACTAAAATTCAGAAATGGAGCATGCTTGCTATGGAACAAGTATTATTATTTACAAGTTCTATTATTTCATGATTTAATTGGGAATAAACTTCTACTTGATTGCACCCCACATATATAAATCAGATTATTTACCAGTTTGAAATGTCCAATTTTATTTTATAATTAGCAAGTACTTCATTTAAACCTTGTGGTTTATAGATTGTTTTTAATAGAAAAATAGAAAATATTTGTAGATTGATTTTTTTCATAAAAACTTGAAAATATCTTTTGCAGACTTATTCAAAGAATGATCGTTGAATTATTTCATTGCATTATAAAATCCAATTATTTATAAAAAGTAAACAAAATACATCATTCCTAATTTCCCTTCAATAAGAAGTGTGCTGAGAGAAATAACCCAGAATTAACTATAACCTCAGTTATTGCCCTAATACTTCCAGAGTTCAAGGAAATTCAATAAAATTGATCACTATAACTTGCCTCTAAATTTATCATCCAGGAAAATATTCTGAAAACTGCAATTTAGGAAAATTAGTATTTCTGACTAATTGAATTACTAAAAACACTTTCAGGAGTAAATATAGTATAGGCAAATAAAAGTCCAAACTCAAATGTACATTGTTGATCTGGAAGTATAAAAGTGCTAACTGTGGGCCTTTCGGTATATTTACTGTATTAGTGTGACCTCTGCCATCTAAAATAGCTTAACTCACTAATCCACTCTGTAATTTCTAAAACAGAATTATGAACCACAAACATGGAACAAAGTATTGAAAAAAAGGGTAGAGAGGAGTAATTTGGTCAAATCATTTTCTCTTATGTAAATTGTGGAGAAAAATTATTTGTTCTGTTTTTATTGGTATGGGGATGAGTTGAGCAAATATCTACTGCTACTAAGCAGATGGTCAGGCCTAGCGCAAGACTGACATAAAAACAATCCAGTCAAAATTCAGTTCTTTATTTATTAACACTATATAGACAGAATATTGCCAGACTAAATCTATCTACCCTAATCTAATGGATATGGATATACCCTAAATCTCTTTCCATAATCCATCTTTGGATTGCACTGTCTCTTGTCTTACCACCATCCCCCATTTGGAATATGCTACCTCCTTTCTGGGAACCTGCTGCTTTTACTGTAGTCCATCACCCTGTCCCTCACATACACATTCTATTTTTAGGCAAACTAAAAGCTCAGACCTATTTGACTGTATATATGTTGTGTCTGTATCCTGTTGGTTTTTTAAAAAAAGATACTACAATTTCAGTTATCAGAATCAACTGTTATTGATTTTACATATTCTACATTTAAATTGCTGGCGTTATATTAATGCTTTGTTTTGCTGTGTAATTTTAATTACACAATTAGACAATTTCATGCTACAGGTAATCCTTAACTTCAGCCATTTATTCAATGACTGTTAGAAATTATGATGATGCTAAATGAAGAATGATGACCCCTGTTGTAGTACCCTTGCTGTCATGTGATCAATATTTGGACATTGGCAATCTGCTTGCCCTTACAACTGGCCACAGGGGCATTGCAATTGCCCTACTTGCCTGTCTCTCCCCCCATCTCAGCCCCTAAAGTGGTCCACCCACATGCACAAAACTGCCTACACTTTGGAGGCCTTGGCCTGCTTCCTGCCCACTTATTCCCACCCCACCATGCCAGGATCCACTTACCTTTGCATTATTCTGCAGCTGCTGATAGGCATACCTGCTGATGAAGCTTTCTCACTGCCATCCTGCAAGCAGGCTTACTTTTTGTGTTGGCTTGGAAGGCTTTCTCCAAATCACACGGAGAATGTGATTTCAGAAGAATGATTGCATTCATTAGCTTTCTAGCCTTCCTAACACAATCCTTCTGAAGGCTAGTCACATTTGATAACTTTCTTGTTCTGAAGGCTAGTCATGTTTGCTAGTTTTCTAGCCTTCATGAACCATTGCAAGAACAGGGCCCATTTGCTAGATGGTGTGAGTTGGTCTCAGTAGGAAGGCCACACTTCGTATTGGTTGGACACATCTTTCAGCAGCTGCAGAGTTAAGTGTTCCTAGGTATAGTGCAACAGAGAAAGGATTTGGGCCTCCTGGATGTGGTGTGGGGAGAAAGCTTGGACCTGCAAGTCCAGGTAGGTTTCTGCACACCAGAATAGAATAGAATACTTTACAGAATAGAATATTTTATTGGCCAAGTGTGATTGGACACACAAGGAATTTGTCTTGGTGTAAATACTCTCAGTATACATAAAGAAAAGGTACATTCGTTAAGAATCAAGAATCATAACGTACAACACTTAATGATAGTCATAGGGTACAATCAAATCAAATCAAATCATACTAGGAAACAGTCAAGTGGGAGGGGATGGGTGATAAGGAGTGGCCCCTTCCACCCACCCAAGGCACCCTGCATCCAGTTAATAACTCTCGCAACTGCTTAACTACCACAATAGGGAGAGCCAGGATTACACTTCTTGAGTGAAACAGTCATGTGGGCATCTTGCTTAGTGACCAAAACTCCAGTTCTAATTATAGGGGTAAGTTAAAGAACCTGTAGTTTCACTGTTTGGATATATATACAAAGTATCTACCAATTTATTTATTTATCGGGACCAAGTAACTTATTGGGACGTATCATGAAGTTTTCCCTGAATAAAACGTAATTGTCTTTAAATGCACTTTCTCCCATGTAAATTTCCCATGATTTTTTTTAAAATATTTTGGGGAGTTTTAAGAATAGAAAGTAGTGCAGGAAGCTACTGGAAGGAAAATAGACCCTATTTCATATGTTTATAGTTCAAACCATATTCAAACCAAATTCAAAATCATACTGCCAAAATTCAGTGGCAAATAACTGAATGCCGGTGGTTTCAGGTTAGGATTTCAGTTTATTTCTTGAGGAGGTTTTAAGAGGAAAAAATTGGAATGATAAGCTTCCATAGGGCAGTTCCTTCTTTCCTTCAGGTTGGAAGAGAACAACTTTTAAAATCTATGTTTTGAAGCATTGATCATTTTGTCACTGAATTTAATGGCATAGTCTCATATTGTTGGAACAGATGCTTTATTGAGGGCTGCATATGAACATGGGTTACTCATCCCTAGCCAATATCAAATAAGCATATGAAGCTGTCTACTGCATTAAATTTAGCAGTGAGAGAATGGCAGTTTTCTTGCTTTGGAAGCCTTATTTTGCCTCTCAAAAAAAAAGTGTATTTCTAGATGTGGGTAAAGAGGTGTAGAATTACCTAAATACAATTCCGATGGGCCAGCGGGGTGAATGTTACCCAACATAGGAAACAAATCAGAAGAAAAACAAAGTTATATGACACTGGTGTATTTCAATATGCTGGGCTTGGGTTTAAACACAGAATGATGAAGAAAAAAGTTATCACTGACTGACTCCAGAACAGGTAACAGGTAATAAGCTAGATAATTGATTTTAAATAATTCTTTCCTGTATTCTTAATCTCAAACTCAGATTTTCCAATGGTATTCACCCTGGCTGTGAATAAAACCCAAATGAAATTCCTCATCCACCCTATCATTCTGGGCTGGAACAAGAGAGATCAGTTTTTCACTTCCTGTGTGACATCCTTTCAAGTATTTGAAGAATGTGGTCATATTATCCAGTCATCTTTTTTCAAGGCTAAAAATACCCAAGTCCTTCAATATTTTTTGTATTACCAAGTTTCTAGACCTCTGATCATTGTTGACCTTCTAACCCAATCTATTTTTTCTGATTTTTTTTTGGAAGGTAGTATTCAAAAATCGCCTTGTGCAAGATGGGCAACAAATAAATTTAATAGATAGATAGATAGGTGATAGATAGATAGATAGATAGATAGATAGATAGATAGATAGATAGATAGATAGAAAAGAAAGAAAGAAAGAAAGAAAGAAAGAAAGAAAGAAAGAAAGAAAGAAAGAAAGAAAGAAAGAAAGAAAGAAAGAAAGAAAGAAAGAAAGAAAGAAAGAAAGAATACTTGTGGTGATGGCCTAATGAGAGCAGAACAGATGCAGCAATTACTATCTATAAATTTGAAAATTATATATCTGTTGATGCAGCCTAGAATTCCATGTGCTGTCTTTGCAGTTAACATTAGTTAACTTCATTCATTTGCAATCAAACATGTAATCCCCACTTACCAAATACTCATTCAACAATTCTTCAAAGTTATGATAGTGCTGAAAAAGGAAACTTATGACAGGTCTGCAAAGAAAGAATCCAGTACCTGTCAATAGTGGTGTCCCCCAAGGCAGTGTTCTAGGACCAACTCTCTTCATACTCTACATAAACGACCTCTGTGATCATATTAAGAGCAATTGCGTTCTCTTCGCTGATGATGTAAAGCTGTTCAATACCACAGACAATACTGCTACCCTACAAAAAGATCTTGACTATGTATCTGAATGGTCAAACAAATGGCAACTTCAAATCTCAACAAATAAATGCTCTGTCTTACATATTGGCAAAAAAAAATCAGAAAATAAAATACAAGCTGAATAGTCAAGATCTTGTTGATGACCCAAGCTCTGTAAAGGACCTTGGAATACTCACCTCTAATGATCTAAGTGCTAGAGCCCACTGCAACTACATAGCCAAAAGGCATTAAGAGTTGTTAACCTAATCCTCACGTAGCTTTTTCTCTGGTAATATCACACTACTAACCAGAGCATACAAAACATTTGCTAGACCAATACTCGAATACAGTTCATCAGTCTGGAACCCTCATTACGTATCTGATATTAGCACAATTGAGAAAGTCCAGAAATATTTCACAAGAAGAGTTCTCCACTCTTCTACTCGTTGTAGAATACCTTATGCCACCAGACTTGAAATTCTAGAACTAGAAAACCTTGAATTACGCCGTCTTCAGTCTGACTTAAGCATGGTATATAAAATCATACATTGCAATGTCCTACCTGTCAATGAATACTTCAGCTTCAACCATAACAACACAAGAGCACACAATAGATACAAACTCAAAGTAAACCGCACCAAACTTGATTGCAGGAAATACGACTTCAGCAATAGAGTGGTCAATGTCTGGAATACTCTACCCGACTCTGTAGTCTCTTCCCAAACCCCAAAAACTTTAACCTTAGACTGTCTACTATTGACCTCACCCCTTTCCTAAGAGGTCTGTAGGGGGCGTGCATAAGCGCACCAACGTGCCTACCGTCCCTGTCCTATTGTTTCTCTTATTCTTTTATTTTTCTTATATGTACCCATTTCATGTATTCACAACTATGTATACACTTATACTTATTATCTTGTAAACAATTGGCAAATCAAATAAATAAATAAATAAAATAAAATAGATAGATAGATAGATAGATAGATAGATAGATAGATAGATAGATAGATAGAAAAGAAAGAAAGAAAGAAAGAAAGAAGAAAGAAAGAAAGAAAGAAAGAAAGAAAGAAAGAAAGAAAGAAAGAAAGAAAGAAAGAAAGAAAGAAAGAAAGAAAGAAAGAAAGAAAGAATACTTGTGGTGATGGCCTACTGAGAGCAGAACAGATGCAGCAATTACTATCTATAAATTTGAAAATTATATATCTGTTGATGCAGCCTAGAATTCCATGTGCTGTCTTTGCAGTTAACATTAGTTAACTTCATTCATTTGCAATCAAACATGTAATCCCCACTTACCAAATACTCATTCAACAATTCTTCAAAGTTATGATAGTGCTGAAAAAGGAAACTTATGACAGGTCTGCAAAGTTGCAGCTGTTGCAGTATCCTGGTGTTCACATCATCACAGTTTAGGCATTTGGCAACCAGCTCACATTTATAATGGTCAGTGTCTCACAGTCATGTGATTACCTTTTGCAACCTTCCACAGATGGCTTCTGACAAGCAAAATCATTGGGGAAGCCATTAGAAAATTTGTAAGTTGTGATCTTACTGAATTTAACAATTCACAACGATTCACTTAATGACTACACCCAGAACTGATGTCATAATTTGTGTAGTCATATGATATTTTACTACGTGCTGTGTACCAATGGAGTTGCTAGTCCCATTTGTAGTTGGTAAGTGAGGACTATCTGTATTATTGTTATTACTATCTGTGTGATTGCTATTAGATTAGAAAACTAGGTACTACCTATCCTATTCCTTTCCTTTTGTATTTTAGTTTCCTAAGTTCATCCCCTCCTCAAGAAGCTATTGCTAAATCCCACGGTTCAGAGCTTGGTGCATTTCATTTCCAGTTTAGTATTTTCATAAAGTCATTGGAGAAGGTCAGCAGTTTTGGATGAAGTATTATCAGTATGCTGATTACATCCAGCTTTGCATATCCACTTTAGGTCATCTGAGTGATGCGGTGGAATTATAGATCCTGGAGGCTGTGGGTGTCTGGATGCAACAGGTTGCAACAGGTTTCAGAACAACCCTAGCAAGATTGAATGGCTAGGGGATTTGGGGTTTTTGAGCCCCTTGCTTGGTTATGTTGTATTGGATTGTGGCTTTGTAATTTTTTTCTGGCTGTTATGGTGTTTATATATATATATATTTGTATAAGTTCTTGTTTTTAATATTGGGAGCTGCTCAGAGTCAGGCTTCTAAGATGAGTGGCCATATACTGTAAATCCAATAAATAAATAAATAAATAAAACATCACCGTTTGCTTTTCGGACATCAGTTTTGTATTTCTGGGCTACCACTCTGTAGTTTTCCATTGTGATCTAGTCCTATTTGCATTTCTTGCATGCATCTGTTTTATTTCAATTCTTTGCTAAGTTTTTTGTTTAGTCACATTGACTTCTTTTTCTTTTTTTATCTTTTATCTTCTTATTGAAACTGCATCCACATTTTCTTTTAACAGTCTTGTTTCTAATTGTATTTTAATGTAATCTTCCTTAAGAACTCTTGAGCTTCTTTTCCCATTAGCTTCTCCCGCCGTTGCATGTATTTCATCCTTATTTTGAGTAGGCTGAAATAAAAGCTAAAATCACTGTCAAAATTGAGACCAATGTGGAGGAAAGGATGTTTTGGAAATAGGCAGTGTTCACTATATAAATGGACCAGAGTCCTGAGGAGACAATAGTAAAAAGAAAAGCAGATTTTTGGCAGTCTCTTTCCATGTAAGTATTTGTTTGTTTTTAAACATGCCACTGTGGAGACTGGCAAAAATATTGTTTTACTTTCTCCTGACCTTTGTGTGTAACCAATAAGACTAACACAATACTAAACAGAAGGTAACAATTTAAAGAATAACTCTAGTGGATTCCATAGTATGCCCTACATTTGAAATAGGCACTGATAGAATTCCATCTAGTTCAATTCTTCTGAATTCCATGCAATAGCCTGATCTTCTATATTTTGTTTAAAATATTTTTTATTGAATCAATTACTCTCTGACCTTTATATGCTCTCCTTACTTCAACATCTAGGCACTTACTGTCCAAATTTAGGAAAAAAATTATTTGTCTCCCTTTTAAAAATAAAAAGTTAAAAACATTTATCTGGGATTTTTAAGAGACGGTAGCTGCTGGACTTTGGAAAGTATGTGCATTAAATACTCTTATTTAAATACATTTTTTGAAAAAAATTTAGGGAACGTGCAGTCCAAGAACTTCGCCGGCAGAATCGTACAGCTTCATATCATTTAACTTCTACGATAAGATCGACATCACCTGAACGTTGCCGGCACTGGTCTCCTGAGAGATCTCTGGATAGATCTTTGGATGGGTAAGAAAATGTCTGCTAAAAATATATTTCCTTTCTCTCACTGTTACTCAGGTATAGATCTTCTCTTTATCATGTTACAAAGACATCCTTAAATTAGAAATGAAGTCCATCATTTTATTTCTTTGTTGCTGAACTGCAAAAGTGTACCCAGGATGGCTCATAAAATCTCAAGGGTTAAAAACTGCTAAGAGAATTCTAATTTTAATTTTTTTTTCTTTTGTTCTGAACTGTTTCAGGACAGTGATTGGTTCTGTATCATGGTTTGCTTAATCATGAGTTAATAAACCACAGTTGGCTGGGTTATCTTCAAGCTAAGCCATAAACCCTAATCAACTGTGAAGTTCGTGCCAAGCAAACCATATCAGTGGCATCTATGGAAAAGCTGGGGCAGCGGGGAGGGAGCTGTGTCAGACTAACGGAAGCACTGTTATGCTCCCGCCTTTTTATATATTCATCATGATGTCACATATTATTATTGCAATGCTGATTTAATTATTCTGATGCCAGCAGAAGGCTTCTGAAGATGCTATGAACTCATTCAATATTTAGATCCCCTCACTCATTCTTGGATCTTTTGCTTCCTTTTTGTTTTCCTTACCACAAAATTATTGTGTATTTATTTGTAAGAGTTTATTTTCATGGTTGGGAAGCACTTACAGAACTGTATGGATTAAACATGCTTTTGAGATCATCAGTAAAATGGGGCATGTTTTTTCACAGACACCATAAGTATTATCCAAAAAAGAATTTATCTTATAATTCAAGAATGAAAAAAAGATTAGTGTGTTTGTATGTGAAAGGAATGTACAATCACCAGTGGATAAAATACAAAATTTCTTTCTTCTTTCATAGGGATTCTATTTCAAAGGACTTCTAATTCAAGAAGATATGGAAAAAATTAGCATCCATTATAAAAATACCAATACATGCCAAACCAAACTCAAGGTTTATTAAAACAGTTGCTTTAATCCAATTGGTAAAGGATAATGTTCAGAGTGCTTATTAACTGAAGAAGCCTACATACACAAATATTTTATTTGGGGCATTACAATAAAAGCAATTATTGTTTTATAAAATAATTTTTATTATCAAAAAGATGTTTTGAAATGAAAATTGAACTGCACACCATCAAAGAAATATATTAAATGAAAAAATTAAAAGGCTTCTTATTCTTCATTTATTTGTTGTATCTTGGTTGCACATTTGCTAAATTGTTTAACATTTTGAGAAATTGATAGTCAAAATCAGTTTTACACAACCATTCAATTCTTGAATTATTTTGTTTTTAAAAGCTGATGACAAAGTCAGTGGGTTTTATCCCATTTTCTCCTTCTGAGAATGAACAAACCACAATGAGTGTGCTGGTTTCTGGATACCCACACTGACTCGACTACTCCTGGAGTTTAGGGAATCCAAGGAATAGGCTGATGGGTGTTATGGATGAAAGAGTTGGCAAAACTGATACATATATTTTATGTAAAGCATATCCAATACATCTTTCTCCTCCTATTTTCTCCACAACAACAACTTTGGACTGAGAGAGAGAGTGACTGGCGCAAAGATATCCAGTTGACTTTCATGGCTAAGGCAGGACTTGAACTCCTGCTTTCTAGCTTGATGCCTTTACCAATGTGTGTTTCTGAAGTATGCCATCATTTTCATGTCATTATTAATAGAATTTCCAAGATTCCATAAAAAACCGTCAGTTTTATTTACATTGGGGAGATCCACCTTACTCATACTTTGACATTGAAATAAGTAAAAAATAAGAAATTTCTTAATAAATCACAACTTGAACATGAATTGATTGTATGATGTAGCTACAAAAAATGCCCTAAACCGCATCAACAAAAGTAAAATGTCAAGGTAAAGAAAAGTAATTGTTTATTCTATTTTGGTCAATCCACATATTATAAAACTTAGGGGGAACAATTGGAGGCATTAAATATTTAGTCTGGGAAAAAGTCTATAGAAAGACATGGCAGCTATGAATCTCAGGAGCGATTTGTTCTAGGAAATAGGACAAGAAAGGTTTAAAGTTTAAATTACAAGATTAATTATGGCTGGGTATCAAGAAGAATTTCCTCATTGTTGTTCAACAATGGAAGATACTCCTCTGGAAGAAAAGGTACAAGAATTTTCTCTTAGGATGAATGCCTGGTGTTTATTCTCCTCAATCAGACAAATCTTACACTAATTACCAGTCACAAAGAAAAAACTCTAGGAAGCTTTGATAGAATAAGACACAAAACATCAATGGGAATCATTTCCCATTGTCTACCTATCTATCTGCTTACTCCCATCTAATCTATATCTACCTTGCCCAGAATGGCTAGGAGAACTTGGTTCCTTTGGATATTTTATATCCTGCTGCATCAGAAAGCACTACATTTCGTGCAGTTTCTTGTCAATTCTGTTGTTTTGACTAGTTGAGAAGTGATCAGAACAGTTTTTCAACCTGCTTGGAGTGAGTGGCAGAACTTGATTACCATGGAAAAATTAGATGACTAGCATTAGTCTCCTTTAGTTTCATAAAACTGGTGACATTTGGTTAGCTTAACTGATTAGCAACTTGACATCCTGGGAGTTATGTTTTTTTTAAAAAAAATCAGCAATGGTCTGTGATTTTCATAGAACAATTCCATATTTGCAGTACCAGTTTCCTCTAATTTTATATGACTGATTATTTCAATTTGACTAGTTGACTGTAAATTGGCATTCCTGGCCATTTTCTAAAACAATCTTGTATGATTATGGAATATGATTATTTTGGCTGATTGGGAAGCTGGAGTACAGCTTTTTCTCAGGAAATGGGTTTCTATGGAAATTTTGTCCCTTATTGCATTAATGCCTTCAGTAGCCCTTTGATTTTGTTAACTTGGCTGGGAAGATGGTATACTAGACCATTTTACCCTATAGTTTAGACTTTAGAGGGATTGAGGGCTAGTAAACTTATTCTAAAAACACTACTGCTATTAAATGTTCTCATTGATATAGAATACACCCCCGTTTTACCTGCATCAGTATCATTGTAAACATGTCCGTTATGGCCAGGTTCTTTTCCCAACCTTCAAAGAACCCTATTCTTTAAGGCTTATCTGCGGCTAAGCCTCACTGAATCTGAATGGTTTATTATCTCCGAAGGCTTGTGCCCTACAGTCATCTGCTTTGTGACCGACGACATTAGATGTCGGTGCAGGGAGCGAAACCTGGGGCGCATTTTTACCCTTCTTTTCCGTAATCGACCCAGTCCTCGTTTCTTCGGAGACAAACCCTGAGGAATTCAGCAGAGTTTTCCTAGATAAGCCAAATACAGGGTTGCAATTTCAGGCGGGCGCTTTCCTGGCAATGCTTCAGCCTGGAAGGTGGCACGAACGGTCCCAGGAAGGAGAGCCCCGATTAGAGCGAGCCTCCAGCTCCAGGTTCCCTCTCGACTCAAGGCGGGAAGTCGCCGAGCGAATGCCAATGGGCTGCTTCGTGAATGACCTGCGTTCCCTCCTCCCGTCTCCCCTGGCAGCGCCAAGGGCTGCGCCCCGCCTCTTACTTCTTGCTCTCGGTCAAGGTGCCTTGTGGGGCTCTCCTCCGCGCTGGCGATCTCTTGCCTCCCTGAGGCCGACGGAAAGGTGAGTGCCGCGCCGGCCGTCGAGCTGGCAAGGCTGCCGAAGTTGAGACGGGGGGGAGGCGTCGTGGAAGCGGCCCTCAGGGTTGAGGTGCACCTGGCGGGAACGTAGCTTCCCGTCGGCGCGCGCCCAGCCAGCAGGCCAGTTTCGCCAACCAGGCTGCGCCTTCAAAGCTCTTCGGTTTCCGTGTGCGCCGCCTAATCCGCTGCCTTGTTTGCCCTGAAGGCAGAGGTAGAGCCAGGCTTCTGCTGGTGAGGAGGGCAGGCTCACTTGTTGGAAGCAATAAATGCAGGACGCTTCATCGAGCAAAGGACATTTTGTGGAAGAGTTGCCTGAGAGAGCCCGCATCTTTATCAGCTCAATTTCCAGAAGATTAGGGCAGATTCATGAGGTTCAGCCTAACCAAGCAGAGTCACAGCACACACAAAATACTGGTTTATTATCTGAGCTCTTGGTTCAGGCAGTCTTCAAAAAACTATGGATCATGGGGAAGTTTTCTTAGTGCAAGTGGGAGTTAGTCAAATAGTAGCATTGAGATACTTTCTTGTTTTTTGAAACCAACTCTAGGCTGTTCCTCAAAGTTCAAAGTGCTCTCTGCCCCTCCTTGAACTAGCAGAAAATGAGGGCTGCTCAGGTTGCAGATCTCTAACCTGCCATAAACAATGTGGAGCCAATTCTGTATTGTGTGCAGGTTTACTAAGAAAAAGGATTGGTGGATCAAGCTGGCTTTGTTTCTCTTACCAGATGTCACCAGCCAGTGAGAAGACATTTACCCATTACTCCTCTTAAGGTAGACTAGGGCTGAGTAGGGAGGGAGGTTTTGATGGAGGGGGTAAACCTGCAGATCCCACGGTACTATACTACCCCACCACCCATGACTGTCACTAGTTCGGCTGATCCTCCTTTCAAAGTCAAATCCCTGGGCCAGGCATTGTCCTGGCTATCTTGTGAGAAGCCTACTATCCTACTATCCCAGACAGATTTGGCATGCAGGACAGTAAAGAGTGCTGAACCAGTTTGCAGTGGCTAATAGATCTCTTGCAGTCCCTGATGTAGAATACTTTCTGCTTTTTAACATTATGTCATAACCCATTTTAAAGCCATTGTGATGGAAACTGGAACAGGTAGTTCTCAGTTTATGATCAGTCACATTTTGGATATTCTGGTGGTGGAAATTGTGGTGAAAATTGGTATAGACAGTGCACAACTTACAACAGGTCACCTAATACAGGGGTCTCCAACCTTGGCAACTTTTAAGACTTGTGGACTTCAACTCCCAGAATTCCTCAGCCAGTCCACAAGTCTTAAAGTTGCCAAGGTTGGAGACCCCTGACCTAAATAGACTCTCCAAAGTTATGTACCCCCTATACTTAAGACCCAGTTTTGAATTTCTGGTGTCTTCCCCCCTTGCAAGTAATGTGATTTTGGGCTATTAGCATCTGACCCACATGTATAGCCATTTGCAGCATCCCACAGTCGCATGACTGCAATTTATGAGGTTTTTGCCAAAAACTGGCTGAAAACCAGTTTTCACCAAAAATGCCTCAAAGCAAGCAATGGGTTTGCTTAGGGACTGCAATGGTCAGTTTACAATCGCAGCATTTGCTTAACAATTGCTGCAAAAAAGGTCATAAAATCAAGTTGGTCCCATGACAGTCTGCTTTACAACTAACCCAACTTACTACCGTAATTGGCAGATTCCATTACAATCATAAATTGAATACTACCTGAATCATGTTGAGATGTAAAGAAGTAAATGCTGTATTCCTTCAAATCAACGTCACTTCTTGCATATTTATTGGACATGTTCCATGTATTTCCTTGGCAATAGTATAAGGAAGTATTTGCCGTTGCTTCCTTCCGTGATGTTTTTCTTCCACTTTCCAATCAAACTTGCAACTTGGGCTATATACCTGCAGACCTATAATGGCTATCTTTATTCATTTTCAATATTTATTTTATTTTTATTTATTTATTTTTATTTGTCAATTGTTTACAAGATAATAGGTATAAGTAAAAACATAGTTATGGATACATGGATACATATAAGAAAAATAAAAAAATATAAAAGAAAAAATAGGATATTTTTTCTCAAAACATGTTACATGATCTGAAGAGATTTAGAATGTAGAATTATCAGTTAACTGACATTTTGCAAAGCCAGCTAGAGATGGTACAGATCAGTTACATTTTTAGGATGCAAACTGGTATAAAGAGGACCAAATGGAACAACAGTCTTTTAATTCTCTAGAAGGATACAAAAAAGGCAGACTGGTCTGTCCACATATATCTTGCCAGTGTCTCTGGTAAAACTCCAGAAAGGGATAAGATCAAAAATAGACAGTCTTTGACTTATGTCCATTCATTCCTTCAAAATGTTAATGGTGCTAAAAAAAAAGAAGACTTAAAACTTGGGACTGATTATACCAATTGCGTCATCACATGGTCACATGGTCAAAATTTGGATGCTTGGCAGGTGACTCATATTTATCATGGTTGCACTGTCCCAGGTCATGTGATCATCTTTTGCAACTTTGTGACATGCAAAGTCAATGGGAAAGCAGATTCACTTAACAACCAGGTTACTAACTTAACAACTGCAGCGATTCACTTAACAATTGTGGCAAGAAAGGTTGTAAAGTGGGGCAAATAACAACTATCTTGCATAGTAACAGAAATTTGGGGCTCAATTGTGGTCATACATTGAGGACTAACTGTAGTAGGAAATTCAAAAGCCTTTCTCTCAAGTTGGTTGGTCTAATAAATGTAACCTAAGTACAGATTTTCTTCTTCATGTGCCATTTCAGAATGTGTGTCATTTGGTCTTGGATAATTGTGGTTGTACAACACACTAACCTATAGTTAACTGAATCATAGTTTATTCAGTTAATTCCATTTTATGTGACAAATTAATCCACAAACTAATGACATAAAATGTAGTGAGCTGTGTGAGTTCAGTAAGTTCTAGTAGTTCCATCAATATCTCTTCCATGGTCTCCCTACAGCCTGCTCCCCGGTTAGCTATCAGTTCTTGTTACTGAGCACTATATTACCCCAATACTGGTCACATTTCAGAATTTATTGATCCCAGTAAACCTAAAGAGGTTTAATGAGCCTAAGTAAAACTCCTCTTCCTTATTTTTGATTATACATTAGGGGTAGTTTTATTCATTCCCTATGCTCTTAATTGGATATGTCTCACTGAGCAAAGTTTTGTTTTAATCAGCACATTCATATGACATGTTAAGCTGTAATATAGTTGGATTGGTTAAATATGGCTTGTGAATTTGTAGGAGATTTGTATCAATGGCATTCAATCTATCAAGAAGGACCGCTTCTTTGCAGTGCCCCAATTAATAACATTGTTCTGAGCCAGTTGTGTGTTAGAAAAATTATGGTTCCTTTCCCTCTAAAGTGTCGGGGTTTTTTTCAGTTTTTTTTTTTTTTTTTTTTTTTTTTTTCCCTGTCCCCCCTGGGGTTGATACCCCTGGCAGGCGGGGGGGGGGCGGGGGGGGGGGGGGGGGGGCCCGCCGCCCCGTGGGGGGGGGTGGGTGCCGGGGCCCGGGGGGGGGGGGGCGGGCGGGGGGGCCCCCCCCCCGGGGGGGGGGGGGGGGGGGGGTGGGGGGGGCGGGGGTGGGGGGGGGGGGGGGGGGGGGGGGGGGGGGGGGGGGGGGGTTCGCTCTCTTTTTTGCTTCCCTTTGGGGGTTTTTGTGGTTGGTTTGTGTTGTTTTATAAGTCTATGACCCCCTTATGATCTGTAACTTCAACTCCCAGAATTCCTGAGCCAGCACTCAGGAATTCTGGGGGTTTAAATCCACAGCTCATAAAGGGGCCATAGTTCTCTAAAGAACAGTAAGATGGAAAAACAAGTCTAGGGCTATGATAGATTGTATAATTTTAATTTTAGTGGGAGAAACACATTCTGTTACATTTCACTTTTACTTGCCTTTCTCTGTCAGTTTTCAGTGCTCTTCTTATGGCAGTGGAGAGGCTCTTTCTAGGCACAATGGAGTAGAGTAAAAATGGTAGTGTTGCCTGGTTACATTTGATTACTTGGGAATTAATGCTCCTCACGGCTCAGTCTGCGTTAGATTCCAAAGGGATTTCTCAATAATTTATTTGTGATATGTGCTCAGGTGGAAATGATATTTGTCACACTTTAGTTACCATACGAGTGTTCATCTTAATAACCGATTAATATTAATTCATATTAATTGAAATGTACTTTTAAAAATAAAAATATAAACATCTATATAGGTTCAGTATGAGTTTTTAACATATTTTATGTTAAAGGCTTCAGAAATGGAGTTTTTAATGGTTCAGGTTTCTACAGAAGACTCATTACAACACAATTTTCATTTTAAAATCTTTGAATTGATATAATGGATGCAAATACATTTAACAAGGTCAATCTGAATCAGGGGTGTCAAACATGTGGCCCATGGGCCAGATGTGTCACATGTTGACCATGCCCACCCCTGGTTTAGCAAAGGGGGGGGAAAGTTGCAATGCATCACGTGATGACAACATGACGTTGCAAGTTTGACACCCCAGTCTAAATGCTTGGGCCAGCAAAAAAAATACCATATTCTAGGACAGGGGTCACAAACCTTTCAGACCCCAGGGATCACTAAATTCATAATTTTAAATTCCATGGACCAGTAATATGATCTGCCTAATGACCGGCTAGGTGGGCGTAGCTAGGTGGTCATATGACTCGGTGGGCATGGCCAACTCGATGTCACTCACATTGAAGGGCACCTTGCTGGCTTCTACTCACCCCTCCCCTCCCAGCCTCTCCCCACCTGCCTGCCTGGACTCCTTAGGGCCCCAACAGGAAGCAGTTGTTGGAGCTAAGCAGCCACCATGAGAAAGAGTTGGCAAAACAGCTGGCTCAGTTCAAATTGGATCTAACCAAGAAGGAGGTTCAGCAGAAATACCTCACTGAGGACTACAAGCATAGGCTTTCCAAGCATAGGGAAGACCTGCCGGAGTGCAAGGCCCGGTACCGGTGCCTGGAGGTCAGCGGGCTGAGATGGTCAGCCAGCTCCAGGCCATGATGCAATCCCACTGGAACAATGCCCTCTGGCTTCTTGCCACCAGCAGTGCTTCCCTCCAGCCTTCGTCCAAAGCCCCTCACCAGGAGGCTGAAGCAGACCCCAAGTTGGAATTTCTGCCCCCCTCCAACCCACACAAAAAGATCCCAAAGGGGGAGATTCTGCAGCAACACAAACATTCATTGCACATATCCGGCCCAGGGGCTGTAGTTTGAGGACCCCTGATTTACTGCAATATAAAAAATGCAGATAATTTTTCTGCAGACCATCAAAATTTTCTCCCAGATCACCAGTGGCCCACAGACCACCAGTTGGTGACTGCTGTTCTAGGACACTATTCCAAATATTGTAGGTAAAAATTTCCGAAGGAATTTTTGCATCTCTCTCAGATTTTACCTCTGTAATAAGGGAGCTAGCATTTATTTATTTGGCTCATGTGCCACTCCATTTCTAAATATTCTAGCAGTTTACTAAAATATTTTACACAAAAGTAAAACATAAAAATCAGTAGTATAAGCGTAACAGCAAGAAAACTCTTTACTGTGAGCCCCAATGCCTCTTTGTATAGTGACTTGTTTGCAGTTCTTTGATAATATAATCGTGTGTGTGAGAGAGAGAGAGAGGGCCTAGAGCAGGGGTGTCCAACCTTGGCAACTTTAAGACTTGTGGACTTCAACTCCCAGAATTCCTCAGCCAGCAAAGCTGGGGAACCATCACTTAGATTGGGGAACCATCACTTAGAAGGCTCAAGCAAGAGTCCTTCAGATTTGTAACTCTGAGCAAGAGAGGCAGTTTTCACATAGAAAAAAATGGTCTGGGCAATATCCAGTCACTTATTTATATAGGTAACAATCCAGAGTTCTCGTTGAGGTAATTCCCCGTTAGGAGAATGAGCGCACACAGGGAGACGTAGTGAGAGTGGTGAAGAATATATTTATCCTGGTTTATATATTTTCCAACCCAACTAACTGTTAGGTGTACTTACATTCCTAACAGTTCTCACTCAAGGCTCAAATGACCAAATCTACATTATCCTACTTTGTACACATTATGTGGAGGTGTGACATCTCAAGAGAAAACTCTAATGCTGGGAAAGGTGAAAAGAAAGGAGATGACCAGCAGCAACATGGATAAATTCAGTTATGATAACAGGGATTGTACCAATTAGAAACAGATTATCATGAAGAAAATCAATTTATGTAGTCACTAAGAGTTGATACTGACTTGATGGCACGTAATTAATACATCCAAGCTATGTAGGTGATAACCAACACCTTGCTTTTTTACCTAAAAACTGACCAGCCCTAATTACCTTCTATAATATGGAAATGCATTATGCAGGTTTCTGTGGAACCTGCTTCTAACTGAATAGGTTTGATTTCATAGTAAGTGTTACACAGGATGTGGAACAAGCAGGAAGCATTCCCTGTGCCAGTTCAACCTTTTGTAATCAGCAAGCCAGAAGCAATACAAAGGGCAAATGTACAATAATCATTTATTTATTTATTTCATTTATTTGTTCTATTTATATCCTGCTGCAATCCAAGCTGCTCTTAGCAATTTACATGCTACAGTATAGAAGCTAAAACACCCACAGCAAGTCTTTAAAATACAGCACCACAATTTAAAATAAACCCTGCAGTGAATCAAAAATCACAGGCAGAATAACAGGAAGTTGGACATTCAAATAAAAGATGGGTAAAATTCACTTGTGCAATTAGACAGGTGCTTTAGGGCAGAATAGCTGAAATTAACTAGTATTTGTAGCTGAAACTGGTAAATGCAGGGAAACTATCAAATAAGTAGCAAAAGTTAAGTTTATTTTTCTCCATTTTCTGGAAAGTTCACATGGAAAAGTAGAGTGCTACATCAAAAAATAAATATCCTTATGGATGCCATTTTAAAGTATAGTAGGTACATATTTTATTCCTGAAATACTGCTAGTTTGCTTTCCATTACTCTATCTTCTTGAAAGCTTGGGAATAAATAAATTTGCCTTCAGGAAACATGGTAACAGATAACAGATAATCAGAGTTCAAAGGGACCTTGTAGGTCATCTAGTCCAACCCCCCACCCAAGCGTGAGACCCTACACCATTTCTGACAAATGGCAGTCCAATCTCTTCTTGAAAGTCTCAAGTGATGGTGCTCCCACAACCTCCGAGGGCAAGCTGTTCCATTGGTTGATTGTTCAGATAGGTCAGAAAGTTTCTCCTTATTTCCAGGTTAAATCTCTCCTTGTTCAGCTTCCATCCATTATTCCTTGTCTGACCTACAGGCGCTTTAGAAAATAGATTGACCCCTTCCTCCCTGTGGCAGCCCCTCAAATATTGGAAGACCACTATCATGTCTCCCCTGGTCCTTCTCTTTACTAGACTAGCCAAGCCCAGTTCCTGTAACCGTTCTTTGTATGTTTTGGCCTCCAGTCCCCTAATCATCCTGGTTGCTCTTCTCTACTTTTTCTAGAGTCTCAACCAGTGGTGGAATTCAATTTTTTTTATTACCAGTTCTGTGGCCGTGGCTGGATGGGCATGGCAGGGGAAGGATACTGTAAAATCTCCAGTCAGAGGTGGTATTTGGCGGTTCTCTGAACTACTCAAAATTTCCGCTACTGGTTCTCCAGAACTGGTCAGAACCTGCTGAATACCACCTCTGGTCTCAACATCTTTTTTGTAATGTGGTGAACAAAATTGGATGCAGTACTTTAGGTGTGGTCTTACTAAGGCTTTATAGAGTGGTATTAGTACTTCCCTTGATCTTGATTGTATCCCTCTGTTAATACAACTTAGGATTGCATTAGCTTTTTTGGCGGCTGCTGCACACTGCTGGCTCATATTTAGCTGGTTGTCCACTAAGACTCCAAGATCCCTCTCACAGTTACTGCTCTTGAGCCTGGTTTCACCCAGTCTATATGTGTACTTTTGGTTTTTCTTGCCTGTGTGTAGGACTTTACTTTTCTCTATGTTGAATTTCATTTTGTTAGATATAGCCCAGTGTTCTAGTCTGTCAAGATCCATCTGGATCTTGAGCCTATCTTCTTGGATGTTAGCTATTTCTGCCAGCTTAGTATCATCTGCAAATTTCGTAAGTTCCCCTTCTATTTGCTCATCTAAGTTGTTAATGAAGATATTGAAGAGTACTGGGCCTGACAGAACCTTGTGGTACCCCACTGCTTACTTCCCTCCATGTAGACTTAGACCCATTAAGGACTACTCATTGAGTATGGTTTGCCAGCCAGTTGCGGGTCCATCTAGTGGTGGTGTTATCTATTCCACTTTTTTCTAGCTTACTAAGAAGTAGGTTGTGCTCTGGATGACTTGGGGAGAAAGTGACAAGTATCAAAAGGAATTCAGGAAAACAAAGTATTAACGGAGAGGACAAATGTAGGAGAGACATGGCTACAATCAAGGCTATCTAGAGACCAAAGGAATTCCTTCCCAACCCTGTTCACATCTGCAATAGGTCAACTGGTCTTGTTTCCAAGATAATGGATTGACAAAGGTAGGAGGGAAGTAAAATGTCAGAACTGTCATTGTACACTTGAACTTTGCATATACTAGCTGCCAATCTGCCAAGAACAATGAGAGGAAGCTGGTTGGGAGAGAGGGAAGCTAACTATTCGTCATATCTTCCACACACACCAGCTGATGGTCAAAATGCTGGGAATGAAATGCAACAGCTCACTAACCAGCCCATTGTTGAAGAGACAATTCCCAAAACAATTTATTCAAATATAATTGGATAATAAGGGACCAGCAAGAGGGAGGAACTGGATGGGGAAAGTTAACTAGGAACATTTGGTGCCCAAACTTTAGTTCCGGTGTTTACTATACTGAAATCCACCTAGCCTTTAGTAAAGTAAACCTTTCACACCGAATGGAGTTCAGAGTCATTCTTACTTAAAGGACCAAGGGGTAGGACTGACATAGTATTGGTTTCAAGGAGAAACTAATCCTTAGTCCAATACCCTTACTATTGGATGCTTGAGCTAAGGACTGGATGAAGTCAATGTTGTGCAATTAAGGGAGATGTTGAGAATGTCACAGAAAGTGGAGGTAGGACTAGAGAACAGCACATATGGGGAAAGGGAATTGTGTTTATAGAGCAGCCTTCAACCGAAAGCAGTTACTGATCACAGATTTAGGTGGGGAAAGTACTTTTCTTCCATCAGAAGCACAACCATAAAGCAAAATGGCGCTCTTAGATTTTGAAAACAATGTATTTTCTCTAGGGGTTGTAAAATTGAAACCTTTTTTTTTTTACAAGCTATCTTAGCAACTTCGCTTTTGTTATTTCTATGTATTGTGTAAAGTTATATATCTAATTCCAAGGAACTGTAAAGACCATAAGCTTCCTGGGCAACATCAAATTCTACTAAGAATTCAGGTCAGGGACTCCTTCCTTGTTTCCTAGCAACTTAGGATACTGGGGCTTTTTCTGTTTGAATGAAATCATTCAGCAACAGAGACCAGGATCATTTGCAGGGCCTAAGGCAATATTTTGCATACACTTGGGAAGAAGCTCTGTAACATAACACATTCCTGCCTGTTTATAAGAAGAGGGCTCTGCCTTTTGAATCAGATTGAACCAACATTACTTCAGCCTCCTTTAACGTGAAGAATAGGATTAGGATTCGGATTTTATTACTGCTTGGTTGGTTGTCAAGGTGAGGTATTTATCTTCAAACCATGTACTTTCCTAGTTACTGAATTTGGTAAATCAAAACTGTATTCAGGTAAAGACTTCCATGTCCTATTGATCTAACTGAAGCAAAGATTTCCAAAGATTTAGTGGTTACTAATGCAAACAAATAGACTGGGGCAAGCCTTTTTCTATTGCATTTAATTAGGAATACTGCCAAATGCGCTTACTGTTTCCATTTGTATAGTGTAGGAAACAGCCTTTACTTTTTTGTGATTAATCAGGATTGATGTAATTAAAAAAAATACTTTGTTGGAGTGATAGTATAATATATGCATATGCCCTCCAAAAAAATTGATGCATTGTTGACTATGATAATATTGTAAATAATCTGTAAAGGATCTGCATACATTTTTAATGTTTTAAAATGTGAGTTCTCTAAAATTGCAGCTTTTCAATGTTATTTTGCTTATTTTATTTATAATTATGCAAAGCAGACTATGAATTTTCAATTTAAATTTTAAAATTTCTTTGTGTTGACTACTTTTGTTTATGATCAACATTTTGTGAGTTACATATTGGAATCTTTGTTTAATTTCTTTAAATAAATGAGTGCTTATTCAGATAATAAAATAAAATCATATTTTGGCTAGATGTCCAGATGACACTATACCGTAATTTTGTTTATTTAGTTTTGGCTTAACATAATATTGAAACCAGCTCTTGTTGCTTGCATGTTATATAGATTATGGTTTAACTTGATGACTGTCAGATTTCCTGGAAAAACTTAAGCAGAAATTCCAGGTTATTAGATAGAATCTGAGATATGAAACACATGGCTAAATAAAAAAATACTTTATTGCATATTAGAATGAAGTCATAAAGGAGTCGGTTGACCTTTATTGCTTTTTTGTCCTGCCACTCTTTGAAAACTGCTCATAGCTTTGAAGTTGAGTTGTTGTTAATCATTTTATATCTTATTTATCTTCTGTTGGAAATACTGGCTGTTGTTTAGGTTCTTACTGTGTAAACCATACCACTGTGGGCAGCTATCAGATCTGCACTATAAAAGTCCAGAGGATTGTGAGACGTTTTGCATACTACTGTCTAGATTTTAGCTTCCCAGATTGGGTAGCCTTATTCTACAATGATTTGTTCAAAATATAATTAAAATAAATAATAATACATGATGTATGAAGCCTATGTTTTAGCCCTCACAAAGATTTTCTGAGGGGAAAAAATCTTTTGCAACATAGTTCTGAGAATTGTTAAATTGTATCTCTGCATTTCTGATGTGCTGTGTCAAATTAGAACATTTATCATTGCTACTATGGGAAGATAGAAGCTGTATATTTTCATTGTAGAATACAAAAAAAAAAAACAACTGAATCCTGAAAATAGAATAGGTGTTGGGTTTGTTGAAAGGATAGGATCTTTCTAGCATTTGTAAATTTTATTTTAAATTAATATGAAGGTAGGTTTGGTGTGAAAATTGGAGAAGGCTCTATTCCTAAAAGCATTTAGAGCTATAGGCAATATAACGTTTCTTGCAAGCAAAGAGAAAACAGTAGTTAGGTTGACTTTTATATTTGCTTATCAACAGGGAATTCAAGGATACCATAGAATAGATGACCATGACTTCTCCTTTTTCACGTGGATTGCTCTCATGGACATTAAATTCAGTGTGGTCCCTTGATCACAAATAAATAATCTTCATATACACAATTTTGCAAGACTAAAAACCTAGCCTAACACTGCAGAAACTGTGCTAGCTCACTCAGGGTAAGTAATATCACCTTGTACTACTTCTTGCAATATTAGTATGATATTTAGGAAATTGCTTTTTCTTTTCTCTTAATTCTGATAAGCCAATATGGATGGTGGGTAATCATCATATCTTTACCACTTCTACTAAATCCAGTGTAAACTATCCCTGCCAATAATAATAATAATAACAATATTTCTAAATTAACAGAGTTGTAGGGGTCTTAATTACTTGAGTATGAAGTCACTAGGCTGTCAGCTCTTGCTTTCCTTTTCAACAATGATATATGGTCAGTGCAATAAAATGAGATAAGATATTATGGTTACCCAGATTACAACATGATAGATTCCTATAAAAATTGATTTAGTTATTAGAACATACATTGCTATCCAGTTAATTAAAATTATCGATCATTTCTCCTAAAATAACTGAATTCCTAATCATGAACTAACTATGACCTACCAGATTACCTCCCTCATTCTGTATTAGATTTGTCAGATTTACTCTGAGGGGCATAACTCAGGGGTGTCCAACCTTGGCAACTTAGAACTTGTGGACTTCAACTTCAGGTTCCTCAGCCAGCTTTTGCTGGCTGAGGAACCTGGGAGTTGAAGTCCACAAGTCTGCAAGTTGCCAAGGTTGGACACCCCCTGGCATAACTAAAGATCGAAAAGTTCCATATGTTTCTGCTTAGAGGATCAGTATGAATTTCAGATCATTTAATGAGATAGTTCCAACAAGAAAAGCCAAGATATCCTAGAAAGCATTTGAGAGGGACATCTACTTTAGCAATTGCCTCTCTTTGGATGGGTGGTCTTTAGGGGGAGGCATTTGGAGGGAAAGCAGGCAAGAAGCCAACTGTGCAAAAACAGCA
Source organism: Notechis scutatus (assembly GCF_049901735.1). Classification (NCBI taxonomy): domain Eukaryota; kingdom Metazoa; phylum Chordata; class Lepidosauria; order Squamata; family Elapidae; genus Notechis; species Notechis scutatus. Next base: position 81,397,600 of record NC_142013.1, on the reverse strand, counting down.
TCCATTGCTCACAATGTTAAACTGAGGATCTCTCAGAAAATCATTTGGGCTTCACTGCTCCAGGAAAAAAAAAAACTTGGACTCCCTCACTTGTACATGGTCCTCACCCTTTTATTCCCAGAGTTTCTGAGACTGAGGCACAGAGATAGACATGGTTTTCTGGATCAGCTGATTACTTCAATGCCTTTTTGAACCTTCTGAACAAGACTGTGAAGCAAGGAGTGGTACGATCCCAATCTATTGTTTGAGACCTGCCACCTCATGCCTGCGTTCTGCAATTGTTTCAGTACCAGTCTGCCATAAACCCTGGGGGGAGAGGGGAGGGAGGGGGAGCACTTGGGGGAGAGTGAAAGTGAAGAAAGTGAAGGTGCCTGCCAAGATGGCATTTCAAGGTCACTCTGCAATGAGAAGAATGCAGCTGCAAGCCTGCTTACAATCAGAGCGGCCGTTTCTAAAACATCTTTGAAATTGATTGGACAGTGGGGGACCAGCAATGGGAAGTACTTAAGTGGGAAAAAAAGGTTTTGGCATGTAAATTTCAGTTCTGGCTTTGCACTACTGTATTTCACTTGGCTTCTAGTGAACCGTACCTTTCTCAACCCGATGGTTGTTAAGGGTCGTTTTTACTTAGAAGCCTAAGGTATGGAAAGTCTGACATTTGGAGAAAAAGTGTTAGTGGGAAGTCAAATTGCTTTCAGTAAATGCTTCCATGAGACAGAAGTTTTACTTGAATGAGGGAGCGTCAAGAGAGAGAAATTAGGCTGTCTCTAATTACATGTGTTTGCTTATGAATTAAATTTAGTGGTGAGCCTTGTTTCCACACCATGATACAATAAAAATTGAATTAAATTAAAGTCTAAAATTGTTGTGATTACAAGTAATCCTTGAAATACATGTAATTCTCATGAGTAAAGGTGTTTAAAAATAAAGATATCATAAATGTTGCCAGATAAGGAGCCTTACTTCTTAGTATCTCCTGCACTGAAGATGTTACTTACTATGATAATGACAAGTTTGTAACCCAAAACATTCACTCAGAGAATTCTAGCAGCACAACCTGCCAACATTGAGATACATATGTTCTGTTATTATCTCTACTGCAATAATCCATTGATGAAAAAAGCATTGAAAATATTAGATATTTTATATAATTCAACTGATATATGTGTAGGAATTTGGAATATTTTGAAAGTGCTATATATACAAGTAGTCCTCAACTTACAACAGTTTGTTTACTGCTTCAAATTAAATGTAACTGAAAAAAAAAGCTTATGACTGAGTGGACAATCACTAGTCTTAGTGGACAACCAGCTAAATATGAGCCAGCAGTGTGCAGCAGCAGCCAAAAAAGCTAACGCAATCCTAAATTGCATTAACAGAGGAATACAATCAAGATCAAGTGAGATACTAATACCACTCTATAAAGCCTTAGTAAGACCACACTCAGAGTACTGCATCCAGTTTTGGTCACCACATTATAAAAAAGATGTTGAGACTCTAGAAAAAGTGCAGAGAAGAGCAACCAGGATGATTAGGGGACTGGAGGCCAAAACATACGAAGAACGGTTATAGGAACTGGGCTTGGCTAATCTGGTGAAGAGAAGGACCAGGGGAGACATGATATCAGTCTTCCAATATTTGAGGGGCTGCCACAGAGAGGAAGGATTCAATCTATTTTCTAAAGCGCCTGTAGGCCAGGCAAGGAATAATGGATGAAAACTGAAGAAGGAGAGATTTAACCTGGAAATAAGGAGAAACTTTCTGACAGTGAGAACAATCAACCAATGGAACAGCTTGCCCTCGGAAGTTGTGGGAGCACCATCACTTGAGGCTTTCAAGAAGAGATTGGACTGCCATCTGTCAGAAATGGTGTAGGGTCTCCCGCTTGGGCAGGGAGTTGGACTAGATGACCTATAAGGTCCCTTCCAACTCTGATTATCTGCTATGACATTTTTTTCACACTCGCAATTATTGCAGCATCCCCATGGTCATCTGATTGAAATTCAGATGCTTGGCAACTGGTTCATACGATAGTAGCAATGCTCTGGTGTCATATGCTCGCCTTTTGTACTCTTCTGACAAGCAAAGTCAATGGGGAAGCGAGACTCACTTAATCACCATGTTACTGACTTAACAACTGCAATAATTCACTTAACAACTGTGATGAGAAAGTTCGTAAAATGGAGGGAAATTCACTTCACAAAATGTTTCATTTAGCAACAGAAATGTTTTGCTTGATTGTAGTCATTGAGATCTACCAGTACATTCATATGCATAGGCCCATATATAGCTTTCACCCTGATAACATTCTAAATTACCTCAGAGCCTCTTTTGTCTGTTGTTGTTGGCCTGATTTGCCACTCTTTACCTGATTTCTTATTTGTTCTTGGTTGGGTTTTTTCTGAATTGTATTGTATTTTGGTTTTTTTGTTATACTATACTATGATTGGGTATATTGTAATCTCTGAAATAAAAGTGAGGCTAAGTCTCATTGGCACCCAATGTGTGGAAAATTTAATGGACTTACATGTGCCTGAATTTTCTATGAATTATTCTTTAACGGACATTCTATTTTATCAAGATAGAGAAGTAAGAAGTAAAAATTGGTTTTATTATTTCAAGTTCATGAACTCTCTTTTGCTCACTTTAAATTCATTCTGTAAAATATTTTAATTAAAATATTTAATTAAAATAATTAATTTAATTAAAATAAATAATTAAATATTTTACGGAATGAATTTAAACAAGAAAAAATAAATGACATGAAAAATAGGCAAATAGGTGCGAATAAGTTTTTAAAATTTGATAAATAAATTAAATAGGTAAATAATCAAAGAACCTAAAATGTCATACAATTATAATTTCACAATGAATATTTATAAAATTTTAAAAATGCACCATTTTTGGAACAAAAAAATTAAAATCCCTAGTAAGTTTAAAATAAAGATGTCCGTGATTTCATCTTTCATACAAAATGGACTTTGGTATCTTTTAAAAGTTCATTAAATGAGGCAATTTTCATCTTAGATGATTATATAATATTTTTCTGAAGAATTAAACTAACAATAATCAATACGTATAAGTATATTTCCTGTGCATTATTTTTAATTGTTTTAATTGAAAACTGAGATTTTTTTAAAAAAAATCACATATTTAATTGGTATTTATTAATTTAAAAGTTTTATACAGATGCCCATATTATCACCAACTTTGGACAGCTACCAATTAGAAGTTAAAACAATATACAAAACCATATTAAAATTATAAAAACTAACTATATTAAAATACTGAAAAGAACAAAAGCCTGGGGCCAAGTGAAACGTCAGATGTACAGCTATTCAATCTTAGCTGAGGGCTTGGGGGAAAAGCCAGATCTCCAATGCTTTATGGAGGGTAGAGACCTCCTGAACTTCATTGAGCAGAATGTTATGGAGACTCACAATCATCCAGGTCATGGTTGTCTCAACAATGCTTTTCAAAAGGTAGCTGGACTTTCTTGGTTATTTTTTTCTTTGAAAATGTTTCACTTCTTCAATACTCACTATTTTAAGAACTGTAGAAGCTCTTTTTTGTTTTCAAGCAAAAAACTCTCAAGCAATTAAGTTGCCTTTTGAAAAGCACCTTTGGGACATTTATGGGGCAAGAGTGTTCTATAGGTCAGAGGCTACCACAGAAATGGCACATTTCCTATCTCTCATCTTATGGTGATATTTAGGGGAAGGGATTAGAAAATGCCTAGTTAGGCATCTTCTAATCCCTTCCCCTAAGTATGGATGGAGAGGTGTCCTTAGGGAAAGATGGCCCCACAAATAATAGGGCTTTAAAGGTAAGAAGCATCAGCCTGAATTGCACCTAGAAAGAGGAAGCCAAAGATGTTACCTAGGCAAACCAAGGAGCCTTCATTACTGTGCATGGTGCTGCATTGTAGACCAGTTGAAATTTCCAAGTGGTCTTCAAGGAGATAGAAAGATAGATAGATAGATAGATAGATAGATAGATAGATAGATAGATAGATAGATAGATAGATGGATGGATGGATGGATGGATGGATGGATGGATGGATGGATGGATGGATGGAGGGAGGGAGGGAGAGAGAGAGAGAGAGAGAGAGAGAGAGAGAGAGAGAGAGAGAGAGAATTCTTTATTGGCCAAATGTGATTGGACACACAAGGAATTTGTCTTGGTGCAAATACTCTCAGTATACATAAAAGAAAAGATACATTCTTCAGGAGTCAAGAATCATAAGGTACAACACTTAATGATAGTCATAGGGCACAATAAGCAATCAAATCATGCCTAACTATCTTGATATAAATATATATGCTGTAATTTCTTACTTAATAAAACCAAGTTTGCTTTACAGTTTAAGAACAGAGGAAATAGAATGTCATATAGAGTAGGATTCATTTGAATCAATTCCCGTGAAAGAAGAGAGCTCTAAGGCGCCCTAAGAATGCTATATGAGTATTTTAGCATGATGTTCCATGTTAATAAACTCCAGCTTGTTCAGCTTTACATTAGATCCTTAGGGATTACGTCAGATGAGGAAATGTGTTTATCACATAGTGGTTATTGTTAAACTCAAATAAACTTGGCTGCTGCCTAGAATGATTACACCAAGTTAAGGTTGTTTTTGTTTCATACATAATGTTTCCCAGGAAGTTGTAATGTTTGCTGTTGAAAGTCTGAGGACAGGGAGATTTTGCCATCTAGTCAAAACGTACCTTCTCTTCAAACAATATCTAAGCTCTTTGATATTCCAATTCCAATTGGCAATTAAAGGTAACCTAAATGTGAAACACACCAATGCGCACCCCAATATTTAGATAGATAAAGAACAAAAAATAATGCGTAATAACTTTTTCAAAAAGCAACTCCACTGAAAAACATTAAGCAAAAAAAAAAAACCTTTTGGTTAAAGTGATAAAATAGTAAAAAAATGATAAAAAACCTTGAAAAATAAACAAGAAAAATATTCAGGAAAAGAAAAAGAAGCAAGAAAAATCACCCACCAGAAGTTTAAAGGAAAAATTAAATTTTTTTTTTGTCATGCATCATTCAAAAGCTTATATTTGCAAAAAGTCTGTGGCAGCAGTTCTGGAAAAATAATTATTTTCTTGCTGTTTTACCAAAGCCTCTATTTGCTAAAAAAATTCAGGGTATGGTTCTGTTTGGAGCTCTTTAAAGTCTGCTGAGAATGCTGAACATTGTGTATCTTCTTTGAAAGTCAGTTCAGAGTTGTATTTCTTTCTTCCTTCTTGGCATGGCCATGTAACCTGTTGCTAGGATGGCTAAAGTGAGGGCTCATTACTAGTACCGTCAAGATAAATTAAAAGTTAGACATTTCAAACATATTGCCCAAGATATAGGACCCCAGGATTTGGCATAAAATTAGAAACAGATGCCTAGCGGAGAGATGGTAAGGTGAAACCCACGCTTGCTTTTTTGTTTGTTTTCTGCCTTTATTATTTTTACAAATATCTCACCTTCCTCTTCCTTATTTTCCCAACAATAACCACTCTGTGAAGTGGATTAGGCTGAGAAAAATGACTGGCCCAAAGTCACCCAGCTGGTTTTTGTGACTAAGGCACGACTTGAACTTACAGCCTCTCATTTCGTAGCCTGATACTTGAACTGCTAGACCAAATTGGCTCTAATTTTTTTTTAAATTGTAATATTTGAGGCTATGCTCTTCCTTGCCTTTTGACCATACACCCCAGAGCCTGAAAACCCATCACTTTAACTTACAGCTCTTCTTGTACAATTATTTAAATATACATAGTGTAGCAAGTAGAGAATAGTACATTTTTAGCTCCTTGTTAAATTTTAAAGAGAAATTAATATCCAAACTAGCCTTAGTAAATGGGGATAGATGATAACACAAAACTTTCATCATGCAGACTAAAACAGTCAGTGTGTTAAAATATGAATTCTCTTCAGCTCATCTAACTTTCCAAACACTTCTAGAGAACATCATATCCATAGCAACTTTCATGTGTTTATCCTTAATTCCTTCTAATCCTAAACACAGCCAGATAAATAAAGTAGCTGAATTCTTTTCATAGAAAGGAGCTGTTCCCCCAATTGGAGAATATCGACAGGAAAAAGATGCAAGGAAAAAATACTGTATCTGTCTTCAGCAGGAACAGAAAATGAACCCATGTGGAACAGAATTTAACTTTTACATCTTACAAAATGACATAATGTATTCAGTCCCCTCTCCATGAGGTATACATAGTAGCCTACTTCACCTAAAATCTTACAAAATTGAAGGCAGAAAAACTTGAGACAATGAAAATCACATAAAATGTCCTGACAAAATGTGGAATAAATGTATTCATAATTTGGGCAGGAATGAGCAAAGACACTTGGGAAATTTTCAGACTTTCCCAGAGTCTTTCAACCCTAATAAAATAGTCAACAAACTTGCAGGTAGCCCACAAAACCAAAACACGTGACTGTGATTTACAACACTTTTCATTAGAAATTAGCATTTATTTCTGGTTTCCAGCAAAAACCTCCCATGGATTTGCTTAATAACTATAGACTTGCTTGATGACCATCAGGAAGATTGGCAGCATTATATTTAATAAATAAATAAATACATATGACCTGTTTAATTATCAACACAGCTTACGTCCATAATTTCAGCTCCATTATGGTTGTAAGTCAAATCCCAAAGGTGCTTTTTTTTTTTCTTCAAAAGGCAACTAGACTTTGGAAAAAAGCATGATCTGGATGACTGAGAATCTCCATGGTCATAAGTCAAGGACTTACCTGTATTAAATTTTGGGAAGAACCCTGAGAGGTAGTAGCAAATAACAAAGCAAGCAGTTTTTCAATCATTTTTGAGCAATGATATATAATCAGGGAATCAATTAGTTTGTATGTTAAAATGTTCAGCTATGAAAATACATAGTGTAAATCACTCTAACTAAGCAATATTATATTAAAATATCATCATATTGACACATTTATAATAATCCTTTTTTCAAGACTGGTTGATAGGATTGTTCCAATTTTAAAAAAAAATCCTTTCTAAAAATATGATCAGAATTTGGGCACTGAAAGGGACACCCCGATTAAAGTTCATAACTGATAGAATGTGATTAGGAGTAAGAATTAAGTATTGTCAATTTAAAAAAAAACATGCACTTAACTTTCATATGTTACTTTTTATGTTTCTATGTTAGAGACTATTATAGTGTATGAATTTTACAAGGACAATGGATACGAAGTTTCAAGAAGCAGAAGGATTTGGGGAAGAAGCTTCAGGTAAATGTCACATTATAATTATATGTTTGAGAAAATACTAATTACTAACAATTCTTTTTGCTGTGCAGAATAGGAACTCTGTTTTAGGTCAATTATCCAATTTAATCTTAATGCACTGTAGTCAGTTAAAATGTACATAACTAATCACCCGTCTATTATATGATTTGTATATGAATGGAAATTATTCCAAAGGAGAAGCTATGTGTTGTTGTATGTTCACATTTGCGAGTAACATTACTTTTTAAAGATCAAAATGGTATCTTCTGACTTGTAAGTACTTAGAAACACACATTTCACTTGGTGACCAAATAGTGAAAGTCATATTTAAAAACAAAAATATTTTAACATTGTTTTATTAGTTGGCAGTACAATCTTATGGATATTCTGTTGAGAAAGAATTCCATTGAATTCACTGATTCTTATTTATAGGAAATTCTAACTACATGTTGTGGAAGAAATATAGCACCTTAGCTTCTTAAAGAAAAATATTTGTATCCTTAATATAGTCCTCTATAATTAAAAATATGCTCATTCTAAAGTTTACATTTTATTATGAGTGAATTGAGACATTCTCTCAACTGGGAATGGATATTTAGCAATTTCAACTTAGGTTAGATTAATTATTCCTGTATGTATATTAAAACCAGAATTATATTTGTAAGTTAGATGATCAATTTAAAAAATAGGTTGATTTTCTTTTAGTATCATTGATTTTTGGTTTCCTATTTTCATATCTCTTTCAATGAAAGCTGCAGTCAGTTTTAGGAATAAAAATTCAGGAATTGTCCAAATTGGAAAACCATCCTTGTATCACTTTGTTCTGACTTTGTGTCTCTTTGAAAATATTGTCTAAAAGTAATTATTTTTCATTAATACCTATTCACCTAGGAAAGAAGAAATCAAAGTTTAAATCTATTAAAAAGTTCTTTGGGAAAAGGAAAAGGAAAGAAACATTAACATCATCAGGAAGTGGTAATATCAACACATGTCAGTCTGCAACTGATATCTCAGCCACACCATCTAGGCATATAGATTATGATTCTGAAGATGATCTGAAGTAAGTCACATGCTTGCCTTTTACTTTTTTTGCAAAGCAAGTTGTTGTTGTTGACTGAAAAGCAAGGTTATTTCCAAAGGGCAATCCTCCATGTGTACAAATGCTTCCTTTGATGAATATCTAGGATAGTCCTCTGAAGCTGTCGTAAAGGGATAATTAGAAGAATGTCCTGATATTGATCCATGCTGGAGAGCAGCAAGCATTGTTAGAAATAGACATTCTTAGCTAATAGTCCCAATGAGAGGGGCGGAATATAAACTTAATAAATTAATGAATAAATATTCTGAATTCTCTTGCCATTGAAGCACATCAAGCACATACTTCATTATCCTGCCATCAACCTCTTTTTACCATCCCAATACAGGTGGTCCTCAACTTACGGCCACAATTGAGCCCAAAATTTATGTTGCTAAGTGAGAAGTTTTTAAGTGAGCTTTGCCCCATTTTATGACTTTTCTTGCCACAACTGTTAAGTGAATCATGGCAGTTGTTAAATTAGTAACACGGTTGTTAAGTGAAACTGGCTTCCCCATTGACTTTGCTTGTCAGGTCACAAAAGATGACCACATGACCCCAGGACACTGCAACCGTCATAAATATGAACCAGTTACCAAGGATCCAAATGTAAGCCACATGACCATGGAGATGCTGCAATGGTCACAAGTGTGAAAAGTTGTCATAAATCACTTTTTTCAGTGCCGTTATAACTTTGAACAGTCACTAAGCAAACTGTTGTAAGTTGAGGACCACCTGTACTATGGGGGAGAATAATATCCTCCCCAAATTCTTCCCCTTTTATGTCTAGAATGGAAGGTTTTCAGTCAGTCAGTCTGCTGTTTGATTTCATGCCTTTCTAAACATTCAGAGTCAAAACATCCCAAAGGTGCTTTCCTAAGACATTCAGAGTCAAAACTGAAAATGTGCGGTGGGGCAGGCTCCATAAACAACTTGCTCCTGATAGTTGTGCATTCCCAGAAAAATTCATTTGAGTTAAATGGACCCTCACAGCATACACACACCTGCTCTTGACTGTGTCTCTTTAACTCCAAAGCATAATTTCTTGGTTTTGTGTGGCTATTTGGGATCCCAGGAAAAGATGCAGTTTCTTTAAGGAAGCACCAAGAGGTGCAAAAGTGTGTGCCCCTATCTTACTCCAAAGCACCTTTACAATTTTGGATCTTACGTGTGTGTATGTGTGCTATGTAGTATTTTCATTACTATTTTAGAATATTTTCAAACTATGTAATGATTTCCATTTGTGGTAAGCTATACTGGGAAAAGTAAACTTGATGAAGTCGATAAAATAAGTAAATGTTCCAGAATGTTGTCTTATAATGCTAATAAAGAATGCTTTGCTCAATGTTGCCATTAGAAGGTGCTATTGTACAAAATGGTTTTATCTCCTATTAGTACTACTATTAAAATGACTTCAAAGTCAATGTACAGAAAGACTACTGTAAAAATTCTGGAAATTTATTCTTACACAGGATAAAAAGAGCCATGGAAATGATAGTTCAATAAATATGGAAAGCACTAGATTGAGGAAGAATAATATTACTTTGCTATTTTTATTGAACATATTTGTAGTAGATGTTAGGAGAACCTCATAGTTCTTATTTACAGCTTCTCTTTTTTGTGTTCATTGCTATAGCACCTTTATTTAATGGAGATATATTTAATTTAAAGTCTTAATATTTGGAAGGATGATATAAATTAACATCAATTGGCAAAGACATAAACATCCATGATACTTGCCTTAGATAACCTTGCAATTAATACAAGGTGTACACTGCTATTTTCCCCCTATTTTATTTTTCTTACAAAAGGGCTTTGGGCTATTCTGATGCCTATGTATTATCTTTGTAGGAAAATTATATTTGCTTTGTTAGGACAAAATTATCTACTGTAACAGATATAGCAATCCACAAAAGAACACTTATTGCACATATTGATTATCTATAAAAATACAACATTATCTAAGTAATCACAAAGTAGAGATTCTCAGGAACTATGGCAGAGAATCATAAGTTTGCAATTAGTGTAGAATAGTTGGTGGTGATAAACTTTTATATAAAGTTTGATAAAGAGGAATTATCCTTTGGTTCTCATCATTAGAGAATTTTGGTTGATATTGAAAGTAAGGGAGATGACCTTGATAGCGATATGCAAGAACTGTTAACTGGTTAAAAAGAGCCGAAGCATTTTTAAAGTTCAGAATTAGTTAATATCGAGAAGCAATTCTGACTTAAATATCTGAACCTTCCTAATTCATTAAACTAGGAGGCATGACAGCACAAACTTGCAAGATTCTGTTAGTATATAGCCCAGGGGTGTCAAACTTGCAGCCCATGAGCTGGATTCATCATGCGCTGGCCATGCCTACCCCTGGTTTAGCAAAGGGGGGAAAGTCACAATATGTCACGTGACGATGACATGACAATGTGAGTTTGACATCCCTGGTACAGCCTATCTCAATAAAATTAGTTTTAGCATTTGCATGGAGTTGATTTTTTGGTCTAATCTACCTATAGTAGTTGGGTGACAAGTATTTGGTGCATACAACTTCAGCTTGCAACTGACTGGACTAAAGTTGCCTGAAGAATTGCAGACCCTAGTTGGAAATGTGTTATCTAAATCCTTTTCAATTCTGCAAACATGTTGGGCATCTCTTATGACTGAACCCCAAATTATTCATTAGCCACTTTATTGGTTAGATCCTTCTAAATAAATTATGGGATTGTACTTTGTTCTACTAGAGAATCTAGATCTCTAGTGAATCTGGTATTCAAAAATAATGTCTGTAGGTAAAATCATGAAGACCAAAATACATCAGATACTGTTATAGGGCATCTTTCTTCAGTCATTCCTTCCCTCATTACATTCCTACTCAAATTTGCATTGCAAATACTGTAGATTTCATTTCTTGAAAAGAAAGACCAGGTTTAAATACGTGTTGTTTTATTAGCTTTCCATATTCTTCTAGGATGCACAGAACTATCATGGGAAACAGAGCTTTGTCACATGACAGCATTTTCATTTCTGAGACTCCACAAGAACCGCCTAGGCCAATTCGAGTATTTTCTCAGGAAAATGTTTCTGATCGAATTAGATCTTTGCAGGTAATGCTGTTGAAATGATTAATTTCCATTATTTCCAGAGTCTTTCATTTGTGGTATGATTGCAGATGTGTGTCTATGCAGTATGATATTCAACATATGAATCAACAGAAACATTTGCAATAGGATTTCTCTAAATTAATGATGTAGGGAATTTAGTCATCCAAGGAACTTGAATATCAAGGTGATTATATGTTGGTTATACGGTATCACATGATCTACACTGAAAGTCAAAAAGTACCTTTTGGAGAGGGCATAAGGATGTACTCAGTCTTTGCATAGTTTTGGAACAGATATCCTGTCCTCCTTTATTAGTAATTAGTGTGAAGAAATGTAAACAGAATATAATTGCTTGTTCATTTTCCTGCCACTAAACTCCCTTGACCTATACCTTGGGCCCCAAGGGCAGGATCAACATTGTTTTGTTTATTATTTACAACATAATTTAATAAAAGTGGGTCACAACAATAAGTAAGCATTGTATAAAATCTTATACTCTCCTGGTATATAATCAAATAAGGTAAAGGGCAAGAGGCTGAATAAAATGACATTATCCACATGCATCTTTCTCCTGGGAACAAAAAGAAAGTGCACTTGTCATTTGGGGAACAACAGAAAGATGCATCATTTTTTCTTTTATGAAAGCAAATTTATTATTTTAGTAGTTTAAGAAATGTATTAAAACTCAATATTTGGCATTGTAGGTGAAACTCCAACAAAACTGGAAGATGGGTCTCTCATATCCATTTGGAACGCCTTCCAAAAAACAAGAAGATGCGGGAATGAGTTCAGAAGATGATGGCCTACCCAGGAGCCCACCAGAAACATATTTGCTACAAGAAATTCTAAATCCCAATACACCAAAGGTAGGATAAATTGGGAAATGCATTTTATCATTATGGATTCCTTTATTATTTGAATTTATATTGCACTTTGTAGTAATAGTAACTGTCAGAAGTTTAATAATAAAGATATTCAAATATTTATATACTATAGATAAGACCTTGTTTTTCTAAGAGAAAGGTGTTTTGAAAAATGCCTAAACATAAGAATAACTGTAAGAAATGGAATCCCCTAGAATCATGTCAAATGATAGAGGGAATATTTATTGTAGTCGATTTTTAGAGATCTATTTGATTCCTTCCGGACTGAGATACTGTTCAGAAAGAAAAGCTTCAAACAAAGTTCAAAAATGAAGTAGAAAGAAAATGACAGCTAATCTGAAGGCCTTTCCAACTTTCATCTAATTGTGGCACAAACATGCCTAGGCAACATCTTTTCTTCCTGTGGTTTTTCTCATAATGTTGCCTTTACTTCATTTTCAGTATATGAGTGAGATAGGCATTACGTTTTCTGAGCTATACCAAAGTTAAAGTGGTGCTTTCGTCCTTCTTTTCACATATCAAAGCTTTAAGGTGTATAACATCTGTTAAGCTTTGCTACCCATTATTTTGGAGAAAAATCAGGAGTCTGCAATGGTTGGGATAGAAACAATGAACAGGAGAGATTGGTTGAAATCTGGGGAGAGAACACTTCAGTTCATCAGTTGTGAAAGTCCCTTACTCTGATATTTTCTTAAAGAAAACTGTAAATACTAGAAAATATACTCAGCATTCTTCTCAAAACAATCTCTACTATCATATTTAGAGATTTCTCCTAATTTTTAGAGCTTTATAGAAACATTCTTGTTGCCTGTGTGATGTTGATATGGTATTGTGTTTGTATAGCACAGCATGCTGGCTGGGGAATTTTGGGAGTTGAAGTTCACATAACTTAAAGTTGCCAAGTTTGAAAAAATACTGGCATAGTAGGGACTATAGCGTTTGTTTATATTTCATTTCATATTGACATCTATTACTTAAACTTTTCCTCATTCTACCCCACAGTTTTCGGACTCTCACAAGCATCATAGTGCTTTGAGTTTAACTGGAACAGGCAGTGAAGAAGAAGAACAGGTAATTAAATTATATCTATACTTAACGTCAATGCTGTAATGTCTCATGGCGTGCCTGAATTCCCAGAAAAGTGGCAGAGACAGGTTGCAACACTTTTCTTAAGAAATATTAATGAAATATTAATGAATCATTAACTGCATTACACCTATCATCATCTATTTTTATTTCAAACACGGCTAAGAAAGAAATGAACTGGAAACAAATGCAGGCATATTTTATTTGCTAGGCTAGGAGTAACCCAAAACGAAAATGTGAAGTTTTTTTTTAACAATTTCCCTCACACCGTCTTTAAAAGTTAATTTTGAACAGGTCCAAAGATTTTGATCTTTTGATCAAAATGGGTCTTTTGATTACCCCTTTTATTCTTCTCTAATTGATCGGCCACATTTCTCTCTTACAGTCAAAATTGCAACTGCTTTGCTAATGAAGGCTATTGGCTATTCTGTTTGAGAGCATTGTTATTCTTTCCCAAAGCTCTCTTTGATAAAATGTCTGCCTCTCTTCAATCAGTGGCACAGAGTAACCAGCAGATTGAAGAATGGCTTTAGTAGCCTCTTGAAGGACCCCATTTATTCTCTCCTCTGGAGAAGAGCTAATAGGCATGTAGGAGATAGAAGGGACAATTGGAACACTACAAATGGAGAAGTAATACACAAAGAAATTACTACTTTTCTTTCCTAAGTGAACACTTTCTGTGTGTAGATCATAATAAAGAATATTATAACAATGATTACCATTCTATTTTAATCAACTGTTTCTATATTCATTGTTCTGAAATATGAACAGCTCATTGTTTCTTTTGCCAAACTTGAGATTTATTTTGATGACAAGGTGCCAAACAAACACTTTTCAGTTTCCTGAAAGAAGAGAAAAAAGGAGCACAATATCACAAGCAACATGGCTATGAAAAGTCCACAACTTTTATTTTTTAACGTACCAGATGACTATTTTGTTGCTTAGCTATAGCAAAAAATTTAAATGTAACAACGTACCAGATGATTATTTTGTTGCTTAGCTGTAGCAAAAAATTTAAATGTAACGATCTGTGTCAGCAAATTGCAAATTACTCGCTATTCCCCAAGTATTGATGAGTTAAAGGCCTGATTTTCTTGTTTTTTCCTGTTTTTTTGTTTTGTCCTCCATAGTTTAAATAAATAAATAAAATAGGAAAATTAAGTTCTGCTTACAGGAAAAAATATAAACAGATATAAACAAACGATGGATAGTTTGAAAGCACTGTTAATTCTAACGATGATGAAATAAGTGCATGTAGCATCATTTAGGAATTTCCTGGTTTTTTTCTTTCTTTTAAAATTATTATAGATTTGCTTTGATGCTATTCCCCTTCCCCCTTTGTCTTTAGATCACAAAAAGTCCTTCAAGATCCTGTTCTACAGAAAGTCAGCTGTTCTCCCATCAGCCAAAAGCTACAATTATAACTGAACAAATATTTGATAGCAGCTGTTCCCCTGCTGCAGATTTTGATATTCTTCCGGAATTATCCTCTTGCTTGGATAATTCTGCTGCTAAGCACAAGCTTTCAATAAAACCACGGAACCAGAGATCTAGCAAAATAAGAAGACTACCTTTGGTAATTGATGAGAGAGAGAGGGAGGGAGGGAGGAAGGGAGGGAGAGGGAAGCATTTTAAAGAGGAAATATTTGTGGATGGAGGTTTCTTTTTCTGTACAGGCTCTTCCTATGATGTAACAATATTTAAAAAACCTCCTTGATGAGCCACAAGGCTGTGCCAAGTATTTAAAAGGGACACTTTGCTAAACTTGTTGAAGTTCGTGATGTTCCCTTCCTCAAAACACAAAAATAATCACATGCCCCAGAAGGGTCAGGCAACTACTTTAGAGGCTATCCTCAACTATCTGTGCACATATAAGGGGATACGCACCTATTCTAATGTGCTGGGGGGGGTTCCAGTGAAAGTATGGTCTAATCATACATGTGCCAACAGCTGGGAAGGGTGGCCTTTGAAGCAGGGCCACAAGTATTTTGAAGGATTGGATGCTTTGACACCTCAAGGAAGGATTCTCTGTGCTAATGTATTTTGTGAAAAATGCCTTTCTAATGCTTTGCACGGTCCTATTGAATAGGTATACCATGAAATGCAGATAGTCTTCAACTTGCAACCTTTCATTTAGTGACAGTTTGAAGTTACAATGGTAGTAAAAAAGGGACTTTTGACTGTTTTTCACACTTACCGTCCTTGCAGCCTCCCCATGATCATGTAATCAAAATTTGGATGTTTGGCAACAGGCTCATATTTATGACAGTTGCAGTGTCCCAGAGTCATATGGTCAACTTTTGCAGCCTTCTGACAAAGTCAATGGGGAAGCCAGATTCACTTAACAATTGTGTTACTAACTTAACAACGGCAATGATTTACAGTTTAACAAGTGTGGTAAGAAAGGTTGTAAAATAGGGCAAAATTCACAACTGTCTCACTTAGCAATATGTATTTTGGGCTCAATTGTGGTTGCAAGTTGAGAACTACCTATTTACTACAGATGTGAGCTTTTTCTGTCATGTGGTCATTAAGTGAGTGAAAGGAAACATCTAAAGTTATTTGTACTCTTAGGACCCTAAAAAGTTGCTTTGTACAAATTCAGATCTGTCCCTGTAAGGCTAATATTGTTGTTACAAGCTTGGTTCACATCTCATGCTAAACTACAGCTTGAATAAATCACTGTAGTTGGGTGTACGCAACATGCTTATATAATAGTGCAAGACTCTCTTACAATTATTTACACAGAAAATGAGAATGTTTACAGTAGTTGAGAGACACGAATTATAAGGACATGTTGAGAAGTATCATTGAATTCTAATTTATGTGAAGACAAAGAGATGTATCATGGTATGCTATTTAGCCCTCCACTGCAGTTCATTAAATTATACATGTTTTCCTAGCATCATGTAGCAATTGCAGAGGGCAGCTGTATGATCATAGGAAAGGCATGAGCGCTTCAAGGAATTGCAGACAAACAGTACATTTGTGTCACCATATATTTCAAAGGTCCATTCTTTCCTTTAAATTCAAAATACTGCACACTCCCAATAAATATATATATATATATAAAATGAAGAAAATAAAGTTAGCCAAAGTTGTAGGCTGAAATTATGCAGTTTTTGTAAAAAGCACTATGACGAATGAAGAAACTATGAAATAATTAGTTCCTAAGCATATGTTCCTAAGCATTTTCTGAAGAAGCTACGTAAGCTTGGCCAAAGACGTGGCTGTGAGTTCTTGGCATTCTCTGAGCTTGCTTGTTTGCTTGTAGATATTTTATTACCCACCTAGGTAGTACTAGAACACCCACTATCATTGATGATGTTATCTAGTCAGGTAATGAAACATATGCAAGGAAACATCCAAGCTCAGAGATCACCAAGGATTCCACAATGAAACCATGAGCTACAAATATTCTCTTCTGTTGAAAGATACAGCTATTTTAAAGGGTCTGAAGTGCTTCATAGATGTACTTCCAAATCTCCTTTTTTACACAGTCTCGGTATTTAGTTGTTAAAGATAGAAATAGAATAAGAGAACAAGAGACTAACAGTACTTCTCTTCCATTTATGGATAACTGTCTTAATCTTTGCAATCAGAATAACAAAATTTGTGGATCTTAGTGATTACTGAATGTATGAGCACCCAAACTCATGGCTCATCTGAGAATAGGGACTGGTTAATCATAGGGAAATAGTGGCCACTCATATATATGTGCCTTGCAAATTTCATCACATGCACCACTTACAATTCTATCTCTTGAAAATATTTCGTACTGTGGAAGTGAATCAAATCACAAAATTCCACAACAAACTCTTTTAATTTTAGTTTATTGACAAAATTTTTATTGTCAATGATACTTCCATCTGGGGGGTGGACTTCAAAAATTTTAGGAAAGGGTTCTCTGCCCGGTTCTGGGTGGGCGTGGCCATGGTGGGCACGGCCTAGTCGGCCTCCTGCACCATGGGGGGGGGCATTTTTGTCCTCCCCGGACTCTGAAGGCTTTCTGGAAATCAGAAACAGGCCCATTTCTCACCTTCCCAAATTTCCAGGAGGCCCATTTTTCCCCCTCCCCGAGCCTTCACGCATGCCCTGCACTTAAATTGCATCCAAAACAGGCCGCATAGGGACTCCTGGGAGGGGCGGGGTGGGTGGAGCCAGCCAGGAGTGGGATTTGGGGGTTCTCCAAACTGCACAGAAGCTTAGCTAGGGGCTCTCAAGAACCCCTGCAAACCCCTGCAGCCCACCCCTGCTTCCATCTTAGGAGTAACTAATCTTTTTTTTTAAAGTACTACTGTGACGTAGAAAAAAGGTGCAAGCTCTTTCTTTTTCCCTTGCAGAAGAAATTATCTGAGTCTCATAGTGACATGATCTGCACCCTTGAGGAAGATGAAAGTGTTGAGAAAGAAGTGCCGGTTGAACCGTCCTACGAAGGTGTGATTTCCATCCACCAGGAACTGACTGACAATGCAGCTTTGTCCAATATGGTTTTTTCCGAGCTTCAGCCATTGAGTCACCCAGATGAAAAGACTTACATGTCATGCTCCACTTCTCTGATGGATTCACATTCTTGTGAAAACACTTCAGAGGGCGGTGAACCTGTCCAGGAATTAGGACACACTGTAAGGCAATCTTCAACTTCTGACCCCAAAGAAAATATTGTTCCACAGCATGACAAAGACCACTGTGAAACTTTAGAGATGTCCCCTGAGAATCTAAGTAATGTGCCCTTAAGTATTTTAAACCAAGAAAATAAACAGATTTCTGGTATTCCATCCAAAAGTGACCTGAGAACTGCTAAAAATATCCCTGCCAAAAATTCTGTGACTGCAGAATCAGAAGCATTAGAGAAAAAATCATTGAAAGATGCTAAGGAAACTTTGGAAGGTGTTTCTAACAAGGAAGCTACAAAGAGAACATCTTTATTGGCCAATTCCATCATTTCTTTATCCACACATCTTTCCCAGCTTCCAAATTTACTGCATTCAGAGGACAGTAGTATTTCTCGGGCTTCATGCAGAAACTCTTCATTGGAAGAGAGAACTTATTTGACTCAAGGCAAAATGAAAGCAACTCAAGAGAAACTGGAATCCAATGATGAAGACCATCTCCCAGCTGTATCTGATGGTATATTGGGAGGGAAAGCAGAGAAAGGAACCAATGACCTTTGTGGCTTGAGAAAGTTTTCAGTATCATCAGCGCGGTGGAGATCAAGATCTAACAGCCTGGACACGAAGGATGCTTCAGAGCATGAGAAACCTCTCGCCATGCAGGTACATTTATCCACAAATAGGGAAAAGTCAAAGAAGGATGTTGAGATGAACTCTTCACAAGAGAAAAAAAGATGCTTTAATAAACAGAAATCCTCATTAGAGTCAGAATCTGATATTCCTAGTCAAGCACTAGACTCAAAGACTTTTGCCTCACAGCCTTTGGGTTCAAAACCAGTATTGAGCAACTCTTTTGGGAATCTTCTGCAGCTGTCAAGTCCAAACCATTCAAGCTCTGAGAGCCAAAATCCCTTCCAAGTCAAACTTAGGTCCACATCTTTATCACTGAAATACAGAGACATTGGACAGGAATCAAAGGAACGGAAAGGAGATAACGCTGAACTTAATTTAGTAAAAGAGGAGGGGACTTTATCTTCACTGAAAGTTGAAAAAGGAGAAACCAGGAAGAAAATGCATGGAAATGTTACTGATTTGTCCAATGAAAGCTCCAAAACTAAATTGAAATCCTCTGAACAGGGAAACACAAAACCTCCACTGCCGAGAAAACCTGCTTTACAACACTCCAGTATTACTAGCCTTAACACAAGCACAGAAAAGCAGGAAAAGATAACCAAAAATCCAGAATTTAAAACAGAAAGCAGAAATGTGGAAAAGAAACAGAATTCCTCCGAAGTGCCTGGTAAGACTTTGGCATATTTGTTTGTGTGTGTGTGTGTGTTACTTATTCAGTAAACTGTGGTTTAATGCAATAAATGAGTGTCTAGATTTTAGATAAATGATATTAAAGATACAAAAGGCTCCCTTTTCCCTTAGGTGAAAATCCATTCTGAAAACATAAGGAAATTCTGGACATTTAGATCTTATTTTCAAGATTAAAAAAAAGACTATATTAAAATCTGCTTTCCGATATCCTGAAAGCTTGGTGCCACTTCTTTTCTTTTTGTTTTACCCCATCCTTGGGATTCTGCAGAATCTTTTCTGAGGATACTGATTTTAAATAAATTTAATTATTGGAAGTGCTATTTTTCAGTACCATATATCTTTCATCACTTTGCAAATGTTTAACTATACACATTTCCTTATGTGGAAAATTCATAGGAGGCATTATTTTTAATGTGTTCCATTAGGATTTAACTGAAATTTGGAAAGCAGGTGGATAAGGCATCAAAATTATAAAGGGATAAAACTAAACATATACTGAGAGTGCACACATAGGTCACAAATCACCAAATGTTATAACCAAAGTGTTATATAGTACTCCGTTATTTCTATTTCATCCTTCATATCTGGAAATGTGACTAATATTCTAGACAGTGCAACACATTATTTATTTGGAATTAACCATGACTTATAGCTGTAACTAGTTGAGAGGGAAACAAACCAACTCTCATATTCTTAAATAACTGGAATTAAAGTACAGAGGGAACTGGCCAAGTTTGTTAGCCAAGTCTGCTAATAGTAGGAGCTACCTGGAAGTGTGTGTGTGTGTGGATAGATAGATAGATAGATAGATAGATAGATAGATAGATAGATAGATAGATAGATATAGATATAGATATAGATATAGATATAGATATAGATATAGATATAGATATAGATATAGATATAGATATAGATATATAGATTGATATATAGATATAGATATATCAGTATGTATCAAGCAAAAATATATTGGCTGTTACCAGATATATTCAAGGACATTTCTGGTAAAGTGTCCAGAAGTGCTTTGGTTATATATGTTATGGTGAAATTTCTAGTTACCTCAATTACAATATTCTGTTCCAGTAAAAATGTTATAATACCGTAATAGGTACATGGGGTTTTAGGGGGGGGAGGGGGAGCAAAAAGCAACAGCATCACAATTATTTTTAATTGTATCTGGAGAAATTTAAAATAAAAAATAAGAAGTAAAACGTCTGTTAAAAGAAGCACAAAATTAGCCATGTGAAATGTTTTGAAATTGAGTCTTGGCCATCAAAATTAATTGCAGTGGCACGATGATGAGAATAAGTAGGGAAAAAAGCAAAGGTCATTGTGCGTTTCATTGGCTGAATAACAAAGCCGTATTTTGGGAAGATGTCAGTGTGAGAAGAAGTTAAAAAAAGTATTGAAAGGGTACATGACACTGGGTTGATTGATTGGAATAAGCCATGTCTGGTGGCATTGATAAGACTAATTAGTCAAACTTCTTGTCTTTGGAATATATTTATCAACATCAAGGTATTTAGCAAATAGCACAGATTAAGTTAAGGTTTATGGTTCCCTTTAACTCAGAAAAGCATTTAAATCCTTTTTTAGGAATCAGATTAGTAGAGTAGGTCTCTTTAACAATATTTTCTGATCATCTCGTTACTCTGCCTAACTATTGAACCCTATCTCTGGCTACACAGTTTCTAAAAAAAAGAAGTTATCCAATTTTTAACCTGTGATACAATAAAGCTTTAGAAGGAATGATATCTACCATGGAGAGAGAGAGAGAGAATGAGTGAGTGAGTGAGACACACACACACACACACAGAGAGAGAGACAGAGACAGAGACAGAGACAGAGACAGAGACAGACAGACATATTTTGTGTGATCAAACTGATCACAACTCTCGGTGACCATACAGAATAGATGAAATTTCTTCTAGATCATCTGTCTCCAGCCTTTAACCTTCAGATCTTCCAATAGGGTACCATCACTGCTATAGTTGTCCATCAATATTGTTGCTGGTGGTCCTCTTCTTGTTCCGCCTTTTTCAGATTCTAGACTACTCAAGAATTAGCCCTTCACATAACCTGTCCAATCTCTCTCTCTTTCTCTCTTTCTCTCTCTCTCTCTTTCACTCTCCCTCCCTCCCTCTCCTCTCTCTCTCTCTTTTTCACACACACACTTCTAAACTTCCTCATAGCTTTTTCAACTTCGTTGCTTAGGCATTTAGCTAAAGCAGGGGTGTCAAACTCAAGTCGTCATGGCAATGTCACGTGATGTATTGGGACTTTTCCCCCTTCCCTAAATTGGAAATGAGGGTGGCCAGTGTGTGACGCATCCAGCCCACGGGCCGGGAGCTAGAGGGATAGAAACCAGCAAGTTGGGATCCAGAAATAACTTAAGGTTGGAAGTAGACATCTCTACTGTAGAAATTTCAAAATACTTTTTCCATCTTCTTTTGATTTTCTTAAGAGTCAGTTAATATCTGTCCATTGGTATTCTTGAAAACATCAATTCAAAGTTGGAATCCTCTTTGGAGTTGAAAGATATTTTAGAAGACTTTCCTTGTGTTTCTGTATCTGTTCCCATCATTGGTATCTTTACAGGTGTTATAATACTGCTTTTTGTCTCTTCTGACAGCTGTTTGAAATTCCTCAATAAGACATCTTTGTCTTTCCAGGTTTTGGCTTCTCATCTCTTCTTGGCAATTTCCACAATGTATTCCAAATTTGATTTGGTTTTTTCCCCCTGTTTCTTGCTCTTTGGCAATCTCTTATCATATTTATTCTTAATAACTTCTTTGATTTCATTCCATAGTTCTGGTACTATATAAGTGAGAATTAATATTACATGGTTGCATGGTTGACGTCAAAGGAAAAGATAGGCAGAATAAATACAAAATCAACAAAGATATTAGTTTGTTAAGGGATGTTTGGCAGAATTCTGATCAAAAGAGTGTGAGAGATTACAATGAATAAAATTTGGGAAGTCAGCGCAGTTTCATGTGAGGCAGCAGGTTGCAGTTCTGATTTATTTTGTTCCTTGGCAGACCAGTGAGCAATGTGAAACGCTTGCCTGAACCTAGAAATGAATATTGGTCCCTGAATGTGTTAAGATCAGTAAGTGAGAGAAATGAAGTAAGTGATGTACATTGACCAGGAAGTAAGGCATGGACATATCACTCTGAGTTAAAGGGTTTAAGTTTAAAACACTTTATTTGTTGTGGTGGGAAAATGAGATGTGTAAATGCTGGTAGAAACATTGTAATATGTGAATGACAAAAGAGAACATCTCATCCATGTTTCTGATTTTTTAAAAATCATATCCTGTTTCTTTGGAAGAGATGTAAATGTACTTCCACCATGTATGGTCTTAGCGTCAGTTATAAAGCAATGCAATACAATACAATTTGGAAGAATGAGAGTGAGATGTATTGATAGAGATAGTATTGATGCAGAGAAACTGACTTTCTATGTTACCTTGCTCGATTAGCCCAGAGGCCCATCTAATCTACCGTTTTGCCATATCACTGTGGTTATTTAAAGCATTTAAGTTTAGAATACTGTATTTGTTGTGATGGGAAAATGAGATGTTTAAATGCTGGTAGAAAGATAGTGAGTAATATGTGGATTAGAATGTAAAAAAACAAAACAAAAATTGATGCTTAAGAGTGTGGTTTTGTCTGCCTTATTACACAGCAGTCAAGAATCTAATACAGCAAGACAAATGAAGTGAGAATGGGTTATTTAAGAGGTGTATGTGATAGAACAAGAAGAAATCAGGTGAATAATGAATGGATGCTAAATGAATATGGATTCAGTATAAAAGTGTTTGGTATGAAAGATATACAGTGCAGTTAGCTTTAGAGAGAGAATTTAGGGGAAGAAATTGTTGGATGGAATTTATAAGATTTTCAAAAACATAGAAATAAGAAAAAACACAAGGAAACATAAAGCAGTGTATGTAAAAGTAAGGATGGCTTGCAAAAATTGAAAGGTTTAAACAGAGATACTAAATTTGATTTGGCTTGATACTTCTCCTTTTCAGTCCTTCTTATAACACTTCTTACCCCAAAATTGAACTATGTATATATGTATATTTCAGTGAAACATTTTTTATTTATAACATTGCTTATGACTCATTTGTATGAAATTCAAAAATTTTAGATACCACAGATTATGGCTGTACTATGATGCTTAATCTGAAAGTTTAAAATAAGCAAGTTTCAGAAAGCAATTAATGTGATGTATATGAAAGTATTTGGTTGTGTTATGAGAGACCACTGCATCAAAATATATCTAGTTCATTGTTTAACAAACAGAAATCGTAATTTGAATCTTACTTATCGAACATGTCAAAATGCTTGCATAGTAAAGAAATTCTTCCAAATATTTAATCTAAATGTTTTTTTTTGTTCTTATATTTTAAATGATAGAGTTGGGTCCTGTCTAACTGATGGCTTTCACCTGCAGCAGCTACTTTCAGGCATTATTAAGGTGGACAGTTAATTAATTTAGGGAGTTGTTACATAGTCTTTTAATATTGAAGCACAATTCCCTAAGCACTTTCCTCATTCAAAACAAAACAAAAACAAATAGCAACAGAAAGAAGTATATACAAGTAGTCCTTGACTTACAACCACAATTTAACCCCAAATTTCTGTTGCTAAGTGAGACAGTTGTTAAATGAATTTTACCACATTTTACGACCTTTCTTGCCACAGTTGTTAAGCAAATCATTGCAGTTGTTAAGTTAGTAAGGTGGTTGTTAAATGCATCTGGATTCCTCATTGACTTTGCTAGTCAGAAGGTTGCAAAAGGGGATCATGTGACTCCAGGACAATGCAATCGTCATAAATATGAGTCAATTGCCAAGTGTCTGAATTTTGATCATGTGACGGATGCTGCAATAGTTTTAAGTGTGAAAAAGGTCATAGGTCACTTTTTTCAGTGCCGTTGTAATTTTGAATGGTCACTAAACAAATGTTTGTAAGTCGAGGACTACCTTATATATATAATTGAGAAAGAAATACGTAAAATATCTTACAATAAGAAAGTTATTTTATTTAATACATATCCAAGAAAAGTAACATTATGCCAGTATTCTCCATCTTTGTCAGGATGCCTTTAAGGTTAGTGTATACTTTAGAGCTTATTAGACTGACATATGAAAGAAAAGCAAGAATTGTTCAAGTGACCTAGTATTACCCTAAGAAACCAAAATAAGCAGATAACAAGCTTATGCTGAGGGCAGTTATTGCCAACTGTGATATCTGCTGCCATTTTCTCTCAGAATTGGAAGGCTACAAACCAGGGGTGTCAAAGTAAAGACCCTTTGCAAGATTTTTTTTTTTCCGTGAGAAGTTGGACGGTCTGAACTATTTTTTTTTTTTTACCATAGTCCCTCAGACTACTTTTTTTGCCCTCCATATGGTGGTGGCAAATGGAGCTGGAAAGCATGTTACACAAACACACACACACAAAAGGATTGGATCTCTCTCTCTCTCTGTGGTGGCAGTGGCAGCGCTTCAGTGCCTGGCCGGCAGGGCAGTTCTCACTCGGACGCTTTCCCTCTTCAGACAAAAGCTGTGCTTTTCAACTGTCCATTGCAGTGCAGTGCCCAGGATTTACTTCGACAGCCATGGTGCTTGGAGGCAGTGGTGGGATTCAGAATTTTTTATTACTGGTTCTGTGGGCGTGAATTGATGGGTGTGGCTTGGTGGGTGTGGCAGATGAAGGATACTGTAAAATCTGAATTCCTTCCGCACTCCTGGGGAAAGGTTACTGCAAAATCCCATTCCTTCCCCATCCCATTAACCTGCTTTCAAGCTCCATTCCCCTGTGCAGGGCAACCAAAGAAGACCCAGCCAATCAGCTTGGGAGGCAGAGAATAGATGGGGGCGGGGCCAGTCAGAGGTGGCATTTGCTGGTTCTCCGAACTACTCAAAATTCCCGCTACCGGTTCTCCAGAACTGGTCAGAACCTGCTGAATACCACCTTTGCTTGAAGGATGGTCAATCCCCGTTCCCTTGCCAAGCTGGTCTGGCCTGGTGAAAGGGATGGCATTCCTCCTTCTCCACCATGCCATGATCAGGGATGGACCCTCCCCTAAGCCCCACCACTGTCAAAGTAAATCCCGGGTGCTGCGCTGCAATGGACAGGTGCAGCTTTTGTCTGAAGGAGAAGGAGGAGCAGGGAGAAGAAAGAGGGAAAGTGGCTGAGTGAGAAGAGCCCCACTAGCCAGGTACTGAAGTGTCACCACTGCCACCGCAGTAAGACTGAGAGCAAGAGAGCAATCCAATCCAACCTCTTTTTGTGTGTTTATGTGTGTGTGTGAGAGAGAGAGAGAGAGAGAGAGAGAGAGAGAGAGAGAGGGAGGGGGAGGGAAGGAGGGAGGGAGGGAAAGAGAGAGAAAATGATCTGATCCAGCCTTGGAGAGTTATACCAGGGCTGATGGTGGTGTGCTTCAGTGCCTGGCTGGCGGGGGCTCTGGAGGGGCTTGAGGGATGGTCAATCCCCATTTATGGCATGGTGAAGGCAGAAGGCAATCCCCCACCACTGGGCCAGACCAGCCTGGTGGGGATGAGGTGGAAAACCGAGTGGCGCCGAAAGCAGCTGAAGGCACATCAACTATAGCTGCCCTACCCCCTGCCTTGCCTCACCGCATCCCGCAGGATGAACCTCCTGCCCCCCCTGCCCCATCTACTGGGAGACATATGGATCCCCTCCCCAATTCTGCCCAGCCACCATAGGCACCACCCATGTGAGCGACTTCAAGCTGACCAGATCCCAGTGCCACGCCCAGTCGGCCGCAACCACCCTGGCCATGCCTATCCTCCCCGGCCCCCTGAAGACAACCACAATGCTGATCCGGCTCTCAATGAAATCGAGTTTGACACCCTTGCTATAAACAATCTTAGGTTCAAAATACAAATGATGAGAAATGAAGGTGAAAGCAAAGAGGAAGGAGATAATCTCATCCATGTTCCTGAGTTTTAAAAAATCAAATGCTATTTCTTGGGAAGAGATGTCAATGTACTTCCACCATGTATGGTCTTAGCATCAGTGACAATGCAATGCAATACATTACAATTTGGAAGAATGAGTTGTGCTGTTTAGATGCAGGGAAGCAGACTTTCCATATTATCTTGCTCAATTAGGCCAGAGACTCATCTAATCTACTGTTTTGCCAAGCGTCAGGGCGGTGATCAGATGCCCAGACAGTTGGTCCTTTGGATCCAGAGACAGTTAGTGGTAGATTTTAAGCTTCATTATTAATAAAAAAAATTAAAGCATAATATAAAAAGCAGACACACCAAGCAAAATGACACCCAAATCTCTTGAAAACTGTCAGAAGCTCCTTAATAATGACAGCAGGGATACCCCAAAGGTGATAAGTTTCCATAGCATCCAACCCTTCCAGGCAGAATCTCCCAGCTAGTACTAGGGTTTTTATTAAAACCTGGCACCATGATTTCATGGACTTGCTTTTATGGTCACAAGCCTGCAACACTTAACCTTGACCAGGTAGCATATGATGGAAACCAAAATTTTGAGACTTTCAGATAAGAAAAGCTTTGCAGTTGTGTGAAGATTCCCTCCTCCTCTCCCCCCTAACAAGCAGGTTAGCTCAGAATGAGTTCCAGCCTTTTCTTAATATGAAGGAGAAACCAAACCAAGTAACTAAACTTGAAATACAATGGTCTTCTACATTGGCACCAAATCTACTCCCATCCATGGTGGTCAGTCAGATGTCCTTGAACAATAGGAATGCTAAGTATAGCTCAACCAATTCAGTCCTTTATTATTTTTCTTTATGAAATTTGTTTCTAAGGCCATTTAGTCTTTGATGATGATGATGATGTTATCCATTCAATTGTATCTGACTTTTGATGATTCTATGGGCCAGGTTTCTCCATGTTTTCTGATCTTGCACTACTTGATAAGTAAGTAATTATCAAAAACAGTAGACCAGATCACATTTGTGATGAATTGTCACAGATAGATAGTTTCTCCTCCTCTTTCTCCCAGATATCGATCCGCTTTTTTCTCTATAAGTTGTGCCGCATTTCAGCCTCCAAAGTGCTTCAGAGTTCAAGGGAGGCAAAATATAACACCTGACTGCAATATTTTGCACTAGATGTACTTTTCCCACGATAGAGCAGCTGTTCTCCACAACTTTCCAAAATAGAATTTGCAAGCAAAGACTACATTTATTATTTGTGTGTTTAATTTATGTGTTTAATCTGACAATTTAATACTTTATCATAAATAAAAGTAATCATTGGGATGTACACTTAATGTTGAAATTATAATAGCATTTAAGTTATAACAGATGATTGACTGGCGTTTTGAAACTAAACTGATAGGTCTTTGTTGTAAATACATCAAAAGAACAGAGCTGTTTTTGTTGGTGAAACATCTGAGGGTTAAATGAAAGTTATATATCTAATATGACTGGTAGCTTCTTGCCCAACTGAGAAGAAATTAATGGAGAAGTACTTTTTTCCCCCCTTCTGCTCTTGAATGGAAAGTTTATATGGAAGGCAGTTGATTTTTTTTCTCAATCTCATCATGAGTAGATATACTTGATTGATTTGTGATTTTATGATAAGCCTGTATGACTTTCCCTAACAAAGTACAAATTCGATAGCAGACAAACAAAGAACTTTTATTCTACACATATGTAAAGGAAAGGTTGCAGATCTTGCTCAGTTTACATAATGATGGCTGTTCCTTTTAGAAAAGTTTATTGGATTTGTATTGATAAAGGTTCCAAAACCAACAAAACAGTATTTTATTATATACCTCTCATTTCTAGTTTATAAGGCATTGTTTTCCTTGATATTTAAGAAGAACATTAGAGGGAGAATGGATTCTGAAATATTTTGACTCCTAACAAATGCAAGTTCTATTCATTCACACACATGCAGCTGCCCAGAAATGTTTTGGAGTCAGGCCATTCCTAAATCTAATAAATATATCAATACAAGTTTAAGAAGCTTAAAAAGCTTAAGCTTTTATGTATTGAAAATCTGGGGAAAATATAATTGTTTTTATTCTGGGCTCAATAAATCTTTATACTAAATTAGTTGCATGGGTAGTTTGTGGAAGACAAATCTAAAAGTACACAAAACACAAATACTGTGTACAAAATTGCCATTCTCCTCCTTCAACCATGTAGTCTGTAACTGACTCAAAAATATACAGTATGTTACAAGGTACCCAGAACATGTAATTTCAGGGTTATGGAATAATGGCATCACAAAACAGCCCTTACTCCATAGATCACGGATCAAGATTTCTTGAGCTCTTATCTATTTACAGAAATTATCACAAGTCCCATCCAGTTGCTTTAACTCCAGTTTCTAGTATCAATGGGAATTATCTCCTTTACTATAGTCTTGTTAAGAATTTATCAAAATCTCAATAATTGAGCTGAAAGGAAGTCTAGATCATAGATACAACTATGCATTATGACATTTTCTGGAAGAGTGCAAGTGCCATGGACTTCAGATGTTCTTGTTTCTTTTACTTCTGGCTCTGAATAACTGCAGCTGTAGAAGAACAGCACCTTTTTTTTTTTTTTTTACTATATCTGCAGTGTCTACTTGGTGCGACATTATCAACATCATCATCGTCAACTCAATGTAAACGGCTGCCCGTCACAATTCATGACTCTGGGCAACTAACAATAGTTAAAATGATATAAAAAATAAACATGTAATTTGCAACCAGGGTGAAAACAAATTCACCCATAACAAATCAATATGACTAGATTCTAGAGCATGGGTTCAGCCAGGCCTTCATATCCCCAGACATTGTGAGTGAACCATGTCTTTAGGGCCATGTGAAAGGGTCTGAGCACTTGGTTGTAGGGAGGCAGTATATGAAATGACACATCTACATCAGCTCTGGATTCCTCAGCTTGGCATCTCTGCTTATAGAGCAATTTATTTGATGTATGTGGAAGCTTCTCCTTAGAAATACATGCTAGCCATTCCTAAGGTTTACAAGAGAAAGTTTTGCTCTTTTTTTTATTTTGACCTGGGAAGATGGTTCTAAAAGGCAAGGAGAATCCTTTACAATAATCTTCCTAAATCTTCTTTCAACAGAAACAAGTGTGTCTTCTGTGACTGCTACAGACTATGGAAGAACAACTGAAATGCCAGCTTGGATTAGCATAGCAAAGCAAAAGCAAAGGGTTGTTGAACAAGACCTTAGCAAAGAAGAGAAGCGAGAAGGACAGGATAAAGCAGATGCAGAAAAACAAATAAAAGAGAAGGAAACATTGGAGGTAATGTAATTTACCACTGATTGATTGGTGCGTGTCATTTCAATGGCACTTCTTTTAGTTTTGTTGATCAGTCCTCTAAGCCTTGATATACCTTTTAATCAAATCAATTAAAACTATTCTGCTTCGGAGGCTTCAGCCAGTAATGACAAGTGTCTTATCATCTCCATCATGGAGCTGTGGGTATTTATTTGTTACATTATGGGAAAATTATGGGGAAGGTTGGTCAGGTTGGTTAGGAATTTAAATTCCCTTATAAGCCAAACTCTTTAGTTATTAATGGTTTAATATAAATTGTTCCTTTCCTCTCCTAGCATTGACAGAGATATATGTATTATATCCCAGGTACATGCAGGAAAACAAATCTTTATGACATACAAAGCTCTTTGATGCTGTGAGAACCCTGCCTTTTAAGGCCTACCACTTTCTATTCCAGTTGAACTTTATTCCGAACTATCCCAAACCTTGAAATTTTCAGATGTGGCTGCCTTAATGTGATTAGATCTAGGTCAGCCTGTTTTTCACCTGTTTAAATATGTTTCCCTTTTTTCTGTATCTGTGCAGATTATTAATATTTTATTAATATTAATTTATAAATATACATATTAATATTTAATATTAAATATATTGATCTATTTTCTGACCTCTCTGACCCAACCATAACTTTATTGTTTTACCCATTTCTCTCAATCCATTTGCTTTTTCTTCAAATATCTTTGTAATTGAATCCTCAATCATTCTCTCTATATGATTAAAATACATCTTTCATACTTAGTGACTCACACTTCTATTCAGATTGATTAATCATACATTAAAGATGATCTTCTTGCTTTACCATATAGACAAAATTATACTAAGCTACAGTTTTTTAGATGTCCAAAAATCTTATAAGGTCTTAAAATCATAAATAGCATTGACATCCTTTATAATATACACTGAAAGTAGGTTTGTTCCCTCAAGTGCTATTTTGCATCTGTAATTTACAATTAACTCTATGCAGGAACCTCTTTTAGTGTATGTATAGGTGTGTGTATATATTTATGAGTGTAATTAATTTACATATGAACTATGCAAGAACTCCAAAATAGGTTGAGAACTTGTGCTCCCAAATTCTAAATAAATCATTAAGTACACAAAGTTTACATACTATATTTGAAATGAACAACTTGTATCCTTTGCTATAAATTATACTCCCTAGGCCATTAAACACCACAATTCAGAACCACAATTTCTCCATCTTAGCACAAATAGTACAACTTCTTTTTTTAGCATCATTTTTCTATGCTTTTTGGTTTATACAATTTATGTGGCTGCTCATCTTGCTAAACAACTCTGGCTGGCTATCAGTAAAACCAACAGCAATGCAACAAATAATGATAAAATTTTACATTACGTCAATATTAAGGCACCAAGATTCAAAATAAGTCCTTTTATTCTTACAGATCAGTAACAGACAACAAGAAGTTAGCCAACAGGTTTATCTAACAGCCAATCTTTAATGTTTGAGGGCAAAGCCAGATTTTTTACACTTTATGAAAAACTAACAAGCTGAGAGATCTTTGCAAGGGGAGGGAATATTGTTCCCCAGGACAGATACAAAAGCAAATACATTTGATCTAAGATCTGCAAGGATTACTTAGTATAAAGACCCAAAGCATCCTACCATGACAGATCTGATGAGGTGAAATGATACAATTGGGGAAAAGTAGTCCCACAAATAAAGTCCCAGCATTATTTTATAGGAGACAGCCAGCACCTTGAAGTTCATCAAGAGCCAGTGCAGTTCACAGAGTCTTGGTAATACATGGCCATATCATGAGATGGCCAAGACTATCTTTGCTGCCAAAGTAGTTGTGTCTTTCAAATGCTCTTCAACACCAGTCCCATGTATAGAACAGGATGTCAGTTCCAAGAACCAAGTTGGTTACGTATGATTCTTCTAAGAAAATTTCTTTTTTCCCCCCACACCTATAGATAGAATCTTGCCAAATTACAGCAAAGTACTCCCTACATGAAACATATACTCTGGGAACTATTTACCCTCTTTCTCTCACACAAATTATCTGAACTGAGTTGCCTCTTATTCTTCTGTACTGTGTTTCTTCCATCCTAGGAATCCTGACTACATTCCATCACACATTATACGTCACGAAGGCATGATCTGGAAATTGGCACACAAAGTGCATTTTTGAAAAGGCCTCTGAGCCATGGCTGCCACCTATTTCTCAAGCAGGGCTCATGAGTCCAAGAAAACCCCCAATTGTGTACCAACACTGTCTGAGAGAGTGTAACTGCATTTAAAGTCAGAAAATATTGGGGGCAAGGACTCAGCCAGTTGGGCTTACTAAGGTTGACCCAAAGAGCCTCCAAACATTGAAAAATATCTTAACAATTAGGTACTTGGATAACTGGATATTACCAATGTCTTCACCTATGCTATTGGATGACCTTACCCAGTGACTTCATGTAGATGTTTAATATGGATGGGGAAAAATAGAGCCCTGAAGCATTCCACACAGCAGGGATCTAGAACTAGGCCTTCTACTGCAACCAACTGGAATTCAATTGGCCCTGGAGAAAGGAGAAGAACCACTATAACAGTACATCTCCCACTCCCAATCCTCAGAGGTGTACTGTTGATGATATCAAAAGCTACTGAGAGATCAAGAAGGGTTACAATGGATGTATAATGTCCCATTCCAGTCCACCAAAGATTAGCAAGTATAATCAATGTCATCTCAGTAATATAATCAGGTCTGAAACTTGACTGAAAAGGCTCTAAATAATAAATTTAGAAAGGAGTAAGCAACTCCTTTTTATCTGATGTAGCAGGGTTATAATAGCTGTTGATGGATCTGTCATCCATGGATTAAATTCCAATTATCAAGTCTTACAATAATAAATTCCACAGTCCATTATGTGTGAAGAGTGCAGCAGTTGTAATACAGGATAACAGGATAATTTTAGAGATGAGCAGGAGATCCACTTCTACTATGTGTTGCTTGTTAACTCCGCTCATATTTTCTTCCCAAATTAATTATTTAAAACTTTACTAATTGTTTCTTTATACTTTTATTTAGGAAGCAGTAAGGCAACAATCAGATTTGCCTCAGAACACAGTGCCACCTTCCCCATTCACAGCTTCTGTTGGAGAAACAAAGAAAGAGACAAAGCTGGAAATGCAAGACTCTTCACTAAGAAATAGCTTATCATCCCATCATAACCCTGGTATGAAAAAAAAATAGTCAAAATACTGAATTACTATTGTTCCACAGTATGCAGAATTCCCATATTGTACTGAGCCAGGTTTTGGCTTTGGCTTGGCATGCAGTATCAATTTGACCAATTATGGATAATTAAGAAAATTGTGGTTAAACAAAACATGCCTAAACATAATATGTAGACCCATTCACTATTACTATACCCTGTTTCTCCAACAATACGGCCTCCCCCAATAGGAAGTCCCAGCATGTTTTATAGGCATGAAATGAAATTAAGCCCTTCCCCCCAAATTAAGGCCTATATTAAAACATGCGAAATGGGGTGGTGGTGGTGGGGGCTTGCCGTTAGGAAGTACTTTTGTTGCACACCCGGATATGGTGCTGCCTGCGTTGACCCCAATACGAAGTGCCCCACCAATGCCGAGGTCAACATCCAAGCCGTCGACACCTGCCCACCCAAAGATGCAAGGGGGGGGGGAATTAAGTCACCCCTGAAAAGACAGCCTAGCCATTTTTTCGGGGCTCAAAAAAAAATAAGACCCGGCCTTATTAAATGAGAAACACGGTAGTACTTTTCATTTGCTATTTATAGGAATATTATTTTGTGCCAAAGTCACAGGCCATTAAGATACTGTTCATATACATGAACCTAATAAAAAACTAAAGGTGCTTTCTGTGAATGTATAGGCTGTTATATATGGAATCTTGTCAAATCCAGATGAACTGAAGATCCAGTGCTCACTTGCTGAAGGAGTAGAAGAATCTAGATTTTGTTTCTGTGGCCTATGTAGAAGATTCTTTTTATACAAACTTATTTTCTTCAATATGTTTAGAAAACATTAATTCCCTAAACACTGTATGGGATGAACCTGACATTTAATTCTAGAATACTTTTGTATATTATATAAATATTGTATTCATAGTTTATTTTCACAGACGGAATTCTTATCCAGTCTTGCCTAGCAGAATCTCAGAGGGTTAGCAGATACTGCTGAACATTGAGTTTCTAGAAAAAAGATTCTCAGACTAGGATCTATAGATCCCCAATGGTCCACAAGATCTTTCAGACAGTCTGGTAAATCTTCCTACATTCATTGGCCAGAGTGAGTGCTTCTTCAGCTCCTGCTTTTTCTATATCATCAACCATCAGCTGGCCATCCTTTTGAAGATTTTAATACTCAGATTTCTATTGAAGAACTTTTGTGACCAATACACCTGTGACAAAAGCTACAATATAGCATGAAATACAAAACAAAAACAAAAACACAATGTTCAGTAAATGCTTGGAATAAATATTATGGTAGAAATATTACATGGGTGTTGTTTAAATGGGTGTTCCATATATTTTCAGATATTTATTTGATGTGTCACAATTGCAGGTTTGAGAAATACTGTAACAGAACCTTTTCCCCCAATATGCAGCTCAGCCATCATTGCCAATTGAAAAAGGAGATGGAAAGCCACTTAAGAAGATTGGTCATTCCCCAGATCAACCCTCATGGATGGAACTTGCCAAAAAGAAATCTCAAGCATGGAGTGATAGACCACAGAGGAGAAAGTAGATAAATAATTTCATACCGTTATCCACATGAGCACTCATCAGTTGATCAAATGGTTTAGTAAAACAAAAATGTTGATTTTTCAAGCTAAATTGATTGAATTGATATGGATAATAAACCTATGGTGCACCAAAGAGGCCACAATGCAAGTGTTTCAGAAGAGTCATCACACTTGTACTATAGGACAATTCTTGAAAATGTCTGCAAGCAATTTTGGCAAGAATTTATTGAGATGAAAAATATTTCTTACTGTGTTTCCTTTCTTTTTCTCACCCATAAAATGTTATGCCATGAATATTGTTAGAAGATTAACTAAAATTAGGTAACTGTTGCTTTAATACAATGAGTATAATTGTCCAATCAAAATGTCTTTGCTGAGATATACAGTAACAGCAGACTAGAACAAGAATATCTTTTGAGATATACAGGAGAAACATTTTAATGCAATCAATCAATGAATGAAAATGAAAAAACAGGTTTTAATAATTGCTTCTTAAGATAGAGTTGGAGATTAGCTAATCTAAACCTGTAGTTTAGATCCCTACATTTCCCAATAAATGAAAACTTACATTAAAACAAGAGGTTGTGTAAGGGTAGTGATGATTAAGGCATCCTTCAGGGAGGTGTCAGCTTTGGCCATCATCTTTGAAGGTAATAGAGCTATACCCTTCCCTGAGGAAGCCATCATTTGAATCAGCAATATTAGATGATTAATCTCCTGTTTCCAATTTTCTCTATTTAGGGCAGGTTCTTAAGAAGGTGGTAGATCCTATGGGAAACCCTAGAAGAAATGGCTTATCTGAGTCTTTTTTTCAGTTGGACTTCAGACCTGGATATGTTTTGAAACCACACTTAATGTTCTTGTGGAACTGAAATAAGGGTAGTGCAATGCTCTGTTTTGCTAGATCTCTCTGTAGCTTCTGACAACATAAATCATGGCATTGTCATGAACCACTGCCTGGAGTTGGGAGTGGGAGACTTTATTTTACAGTATATAAATCAACTAATCTTTGCTTATATTGTAGAAATGCTATTGAATGAAAATTATAAACAGTTGGGTTATTGTTTGACTCTTCTTGCCTTTCAAGCAATTTAAGGTACTATATATCAAGATGTCCATGCATAGTGAAAAGTGCTAGATCACTTTTGGACTGAAAGCTTTATTTTATTATGTACTATATTAACCCATTTTTTGCATTGCATAAAGTAATGTTATCTTTCTTATTCCAGCTTTCATCCCTATAACATTTCTTATGTTAAAGTTCTTTGTGACTTACTTCCCAGTAGTTGCATCTGGATTTGTAGCCTATATTTTTAACATTTGAATTTGTTTTAATATTGTGTAGAGAACTGTAATAAATTTTTAAGTCCAAAATACCTTGTGTGGACAAAGTTGATTGTTGTCTTGTTTCAGGTTTCAAACTCATAAGGTAGTTGCTAGGTGAGAATAGCAATTTACTCAAGGCTGAATAGGTAACTGAGAGACAAAGAAAGGATGCAAATCAAAACAGAGTCTATGGGAAAGAAAGCTTGCTGGAGTAAGTTTGCTTTCAGCAGAAACATGGAAAAGAGAAGTCAAAATCCAGTGCAATTTTCAGATTCTACTGTGAGACATAACTGACTGAAGACATCTCTGTGAATCAGCAGTAATGACAACTGCTGTGTAGAATGAAAGATGGGGAATAGAAAGTCTCCAGGGAAGAAAAATAATGGAAGATCATCCACAGGTGCTCTGGATGGCAGTTCTTCATGAGGAGATCATAAAAGAGCAGCCTCCTGTGGGTCTGAGGACCAGAAGCCAAGGGAGATGACAACTTTGCTTTTAGCAGAAGTGGAGCCTTTAATGAGGACACCAAACCAGCCAAATTCATTTTCTAGACACATTTGGAAATGTTCAATTTAACTATTTTATGGATAATAGAGACCGTCAAAATGGGGAGCTTATTTTAACACCTGATGAATTTTATCTCCTTTGGATTTAAGAAATGTTTAAGACTTAATATATAATAATATACAACTGGCAAAAAAAATGGTTTTATTTGTTTTTCAAATTGCAAAAATAAAAAAATGATGGCAGGACAAATTAATGTGAACATGAAAACCAAGTGGATCCGGTTACTGCATTTGATTGCATGAAATAATATTGTTGACCCTGCACCTGTGGGAAAATACAGGCATAAAAATGTTAAAATAGCCAAGCTGGCTATAATCATTTCATATCTTAAATACTTTTTTGATAACTGAACTTTTAATAACTAAAATCTCAAAGACTACAGATTTCAATGGATGCATTCTTAGAAAATGATGAGAAAAGAAATTAAAAACTTTTGCCTCATATAGATTTTGAAGGCACGAAAAGCAACAAATTGAGATCAATGAAATCGGACCATCAAACACAAATCAGAAAAGGCATCGGATATGGAACAGCTGCAACAAGAATCTTTGATGATGCCTATTTATGTGTTTTACAAAGTAAGCTGATGAAAAAACTCCTCCTAAGTGCAAAGATCAATGAAAGTTCAAAATCTGCAATGCCCTTGGAATGATTTAAAGTTTAAGATTGTGAAAAGCTGAAAGAAGGAATATAAAGTTGAACTCTTTGATCAGGGATAAATTATTTGTTTATTTATTTCTAGACTTTTTGCTGAACGCGAACTGTAAAGATAGGCTATGGGAAGATTTTTTTTTATTTGTAATTTTAAAAGCATGTCAAAAGTTAGTACTTTACATTTATGCTCAAGTGATGTAGGTTGCAAGCTGCTTCTTTATTATAGTAGTTGTTGCTTTTTTCCCTTTCTTTTCCTTTTGTAATTCTCTTTGAAGCTCTAAAGTAGCTATACCTTTTTTCAGGTTCACATTGCTGCTTCAAAATCAAATGTTCTGCATGCTTATATACTGTATGTAATCAGAGGTGGGATT
Organism: Notechis scutatus; assembly: GCF_049901735.1. Classification (NCBI taxonomy): domain Eukaryota; kingdom Metazoa; phylum Chordata; class Lepidosauria; order Squamata; family Elapidae; genus Notechis; species Notechis scutatus. Next base: position 81,360,262 of record NC_142013.1, on the reverse strand, counting down.
CAAAATTTTTAACAACTGGTTCTGTGGGTGTGGCTTAGGTGGTAGGTGTGGCTTGGTGGCCATGGCTTGGTGGTCATGTTATTGGCTGGGTATGGCCAACTCAACATCACTCACATCGAGGCACGCATCTCCTCGCCTGGCCTCTCATGACTATGGGGATGCTACAACAGTCATAAGTGTGAAAAACAGTCATAAGTCACTTTTTTCAGTGCCATTGTAACTTTGAATGGTCACTCCACACAAGCAAAGTACCAGCAAAGGAGAGAAAAAAAAACTCCAGAGAAGTTCCTGAGACAGGAAGTCTAGTCCTGCCAAGAATGTAATAAGGATTAACGGAGAGGCAGTTTCTGTAAGCAACACCAGAATGTTTCCTTCCTGCCTTCCTTACAGGATTAGGCCAGTAATTTCTTCTAACAACCGGTTCTCCGAACTGCTTAGAATGTTAACAATTGGTTCTAGTGAATAGGTGCAAACTGGTAGAATCCCACCCCTGTATGTAAGAGCTGCTTTGCTTGCAGAAACAGACAGGAACATCTTACAAAAAGGTCTGAAGCTAAAAACAAGATACTGCTTCTGCTGCTTTAATAATTTATGCCCCAGAATATATCTTCTTTCAAAGAATTTTCAGATTGGTAAAGTTCCTGTAGATCAGGGGTGTCAAATTCAAGGCCTACAGGCTGGATCTGGCTCATGATGAGGTCAGATCTGGCCCACATGGCCATCCTGGAAACTAAAGAGCTAGCCCGCATCACTTTGGCCCGGCCCACGCCATCCTGCAGACGTGTGTGTGTGTACAGGAGACAGTGGGCACATTCGTGCACAGGCCTAATTCTCTGCCACCATGTGCAGGGCAACAAAAGTAGTTTATTACAGTAAAAAAATAATACAGTAATAGTAAAAAATAGTATAATGGTATAATAATACAAAATAGTACAGGGATTACAGTAAAAAAATAATAATCCAATTTTGCGAGATTTTTTTTTCATGAGAAGATGGAAGGTCTGAACTATTTTGTTTACCTAGTCCCACACACTACTTTTGTTGCTCTGCACGTGGCAGCAGGGAACAGAGCTGGAAACCAGGTTAGTGAAGGGAAGCCAAATATGAGAGAGGGAAGTGCTTTGATGTTAAATTTAAAAACATACACTATTCAAGTGACGGAAACTACTCTTTTAAAAAAAAAAAACAAATTTTATTGATTTTAAAAACAAACAAAACATAAGACATCAAAGTATAAAACCTCCTTTCTCAAAAAATTACTTATAAGTTTTAACAAGGCAAATAAAACATTATTTTTTAAGGCATAATTAATTCTCAACCAGGCATAAACACACAAAATACAAAACATAAAACAAGACATAGAAAGATAAAACCTCCTTAATTATCATTTATACATGTCTTTTCCAAATTTCTCTCCCTTTAGTTTTATTCCTCCAAGGTTTTATTAATTCACAATCAAAACATAGCTAACAGAAACACAAAACATAAGACATAAAACATATTTTGAAAAGTGGCTTAGCCCCGGGTTACATCTTTTTTTACAGACCTAAATCAAATTCATGCTCACCTTATATACCATTCATATCTTATTAACCATTCTATATTTTCTAAATAACTTCTCCCTTCTTTTCACTCTCTTAATTATATTTTGTTTATTTCATCTTATTTCAAAATCATTATGTTTGTATCTTTTCTCCGTTCTTTTCCAATCATTTATTTATCTCTTCTCTTTAGCAAAGAATTTCCCCTGTAATCACTTTTAAGGTGTGACGCCTTTCCCTAAAGTAACACTTAAAGTAATACATAATTTCTATCCTGATTCTGCTTAGTACATTCTACATGTTGCATTTTGAAAAAAAAAAAGAATAATAAACTTATAATATAGTTAAGTATATAATTTCCATTCTGATTCTAATTCTACTTAATAGTATGGCTAAGCATTAATCATTTTACACATTATCTTTGATATTTTATTAAATATTGAAATCTATCATTATAAAACATTTTAATATTTTGTTAAATCTTATAATATTCCAATAGACTATTTTAAATGCAAATACTACAATACTACAATACTATCTTATGTACTCTTGCAGAATCTTTTTTTTTATAAACAAATTTTATTGATTTTAAAGACAAACAAATCATCATTAACCATTACATACTTGAACCTTTTTCCATTATAAATTTTACAAGTCAAATAAAACCTTATTTTATACAATATAATTCTATTTTAAACCATTTCCATATGAGCATACAAATACCTCTTATCCAATTTCTCTTTACTTCTCTTTACTCTTATTCAATTTCACTATTATTATTTCATCTATTTCTTTCTGACTTGGTTACCATTATTCTCATTCTGTATTTCTTCTTGCAGAATCTTTCTTAAATTATAGGCTATCCTTTATCCTTTATCTCTAAAAAAGATATCTTGTTTAAGACCGTGGCTTTTTTCCCCTTTTTCCCTCCCTTTCTTCTCCAATCTGATCTTTTTGCCCCCCCTCCTAACCTCCACCTTTTTAGCTTCCCTTCTCTGTTGTAATTCTCTTTTCAATTGCTTTCTAACATTGTACCTTTTTCTCACCTTATTTTTCTTTTTCATGGTTGTTTTATTGAATCTTACATTCTCATTTTTATTTCCTCTATTCCTATTTTCTTTCTTAATTGAACTTTTTTGTCCATCAAAAATGGCTTCCTTTTCTTCTTTTTCTTCTCCTTCTTCTTCCTCAAGTATTTGCTGGTACGTAGAAACCGCCATTTCTAAAAAGTGGAAGACAGCTCCCAATGAATCCTTGTCATTTTGTCCTCTTTCTTTTAATTTTTCATATTCCATTTTTAGTTGATCCACAGATAGTGCCATTGTAAGTTTTTAAGAACAACCCTGATATTTTTAATCTTAAAGTAATTTGCAGATGTCAAAGTTATCAAACAATCCAAACAGACAGAAATTATTTCCTCTTCTTCTCTTTGCAACTTTTCCTCCTGGGGCAAGATCCCAAATATATTTTAAAGCTGTATTACAGTTAGTTGTTGGTCTTATAATCTTCAAGGCGTCTCCTCCAATAAATTTTGAAGATTTCTTTTTTAGTCCTCTCCTTCCCACTTATAACAAAGAGCTTATTTTTACCTTAAAGAAGCAGGTTTCCTGTGCTCATTTGCTTTCTCCGTAAGGAAGGGGGGTGAACTTTCCTTCAGCACTTTCGCCGCTGTAACAACTTCTTTTGGAAACAAATGTATCAATCCGAAAGTCAAGTTTCCAGGGTGTTTTAAAAGTTACTTAATGTCCCGGTTCAGCCAAGAAAACTTCTCCTTCAGTCTTCCTCCTGCACAATTTTATCCGGTTGAAGATTCCTTTGTGGCTGCCATTCCTGACAGCCGCTCCACCGCCTCAGGAAAAAGGAGTCTAGCCGGCTGGGGAAAGGGGGTGCGATATCCCCAGACCCCTGCCCGGATCTCCTCTGTCTTCCGCTGCCTCTTCGGGGCAGCGACAACCCCCAAACCCAGTTGGATCGGGGGTACCTCAGCGGCGAGCGCAGCAGGGACCCGCAGAGAAGCGGATTCCTGCCACCGCCGAAGCCTTGCAACCGGAAGTCCCTGGAAACTACTCTTAACAATCCAGTGTTTAGAACATGAGTCTGCTACTCCATCTCACTATTTACCAAGTGTCAAGAGAGATTACAGAGACTGCTGGTAAATGTCATATTTCCCAGCTGACCCATTTTAATAGGAACATAACTTGGATATGAAACTTGTGAGAGAAGTAAGAAGCATGAACTTATTTCTATAGCTTGCTTTAAACCAGTTAAATGCCCTTCACTGGTATACCCCTTCATTGGTATATTCCTCTGCTTTTATATAGGTACACAAGGCTGCCTTGTGGGGGTAGGGCGGGGTGAGGGTTTGGCATGGGTGGCCTGGCTGAAGGGCTCTTAGGTAAGCTGGTGCAAGGTTGGTGGGGCTGCTCTGAACCCTATGCTTTGCTTCGTCCTCCACCCTCCCATCGCCTCACTTCGTTCTTCTTCATTCTTTGCCACTTCTCCTTGCTCTGCGCTGCAATGGAGCAGGAGGTTGAGCAATGCACTGGTGTGGCAGCCAAAAAACAAGGTGGTGGGGTGGAGGATGAAACAAAGTGGAGGTTTCTGGAGCTGCCCCATGTCCCATACGAGCTTACCTGAGTGCCCCGCAGCCAGGCCATCAACATTCTGTGGTGGCTCCAGCATCCCTGTCCAGGACCCCATGTGCATTGCTCAGCTTCTTACTCCGTTGCGGCAGTGAGCAAGGAGAAGCAGGATGGTGGTCATGTGGGGTTTTTGGAGCCGCCACTGTGAGGCCAGGCAATTGTCAGGACATTGATGGCCTGGCTGCGAGGACCTCAGTTAAGCCAGTGCATGGGGCAGCTTCACACCCTCTGCCTTGCTTCGTCTTCCATATAGCCCCACTGCCTTGTGTCATCTTCCACCCCCCTCCCACTGACTCACTTTATGGCCACCGCACCAGTGCATTGCTCATTCTCCTGCTCCATTACAGCGGTGAGCAAGGGAAAGAAGTGGCAAAGAATGAAGAGAAATTAAGTGAGGCAGTGGGCAGGTGGGGGACAGTGCAGGCCACTTTGGAGAGTATGGCTGGTGCCACCATGAGGTGGGATGAGAGAGTGAGAGAACGATCTGATCAAACCTCTGTGTGTGTGTGAGAGAGAGAGAGAGAGGGAGAGGGGAGGGGGGCGGGGGGAGAACACCACTGCCAGCCCTGATATAACTCAGATAGCTCTCTCTCTTTCTCTCTCTCTCTCTCTCTCTCTCTCTCTCTCTCTCTCTCTCTCACACACACACACACACACACACACACACAAACAAAACTTGGATTGGATCACCACCCTCCTTCTCTCTCACTGCAGTGGCAGTGGCAGCACTTCAGTGCTTGGCCAGCAGGGTACTTCTCACTCAGCCATTTTCCTTCTTTTTACTCTCCACACCTCCACCTTCAGACAAAAGCTGCGCTTTTCATATGACCATTGCAGTGCGGTGCCCGGGATTTATTTTGACAGCGATGGGGCTCGGGGGATAGTCAATTCAGAGGTGGCGTTCAGCAGATTCTGACCAGTTCTCGAGAACTGGTAGTGGAAATTTTGAGTAGTTCAGAGAACCATCAAATATCCCCTCTGACTGGAGATTTTACAGTATCTCTTCCCCTGCCACGCCCACCAAGCCACGCCCACAGAACTGGTAGTAAAAAAAATTGAATCCCACCACTGAGTCAATCCTCATTGCCCTGCCAAGCTGATCTGGTCTGGTGGGGGTGAATGCCTTCTGCCTTCTTCACTGCGCCACGAATGGGGATCGCGAAGCGCGTGATCACTGAACCGGTCGTTATACTGGCAGCATCCCACCCCTGCTCTCAATGAAATTGTGTTTGACACCCCTGCTGTAGATCATCATTTAAAAGGCCTGATACACATCTTGCCTGGTAACATAGAACTTCATCTCTTACCACATTAAATATCGATCCCTGCAAGTTTAAGCAACAGACTGAAGGTGATGATTTTCTAAAAGTGATTATTTCGTTAAAGTAATTATTGTGGTTAGATTTGTACATGTTTAGTGTGTCATATTTACTTTCATTGAGGGGGACTATTTGAACTGTGTAAAGTTAGCACATAAATATATTAAGTAAAATGACTGAGTTATTAAAAATGTGAGAAAGGGAATTTCTGAATGACTTTTCAGAACAGTTAGCCCTTACATAAGAAGATTTGAATGTTCTTCTTGCATTGCTCTCTCTTCTGTTTTCAAATTAAAAGACACAAAGCAAATGCCAAATATGAGAGAGGGAAGTGCTTTGATGTTAAATTTAAAAACATACACTATTCAAGTGACCGAAACTACTCTTAACAATCCAGTGTTTAGAACATGAGTCTGCTACTCCATCTCACTATTTACGAAGTGTCAAGAGAAATTACAGAGACTGCTGGTAAATGTCATATTTCCAAACTGAACCCATTTTAATAGGAACGTAACTTGGATATGAAACTTGTGAGAGAAGTCAGAAGCATGAACTTATTTCTATAGCTTGCTTTAAACCAGTTAAATGCCCTTCACTGGTATACCCCTTCATTGGTATATTCCTCTGCTTTTATATAGATACTCAAGCGCTATAGTAAGAAACTTGCATAAATGCTGGAAAGAGGGGTTTTTTGCATGAGGGAAAGCAAAAATATATTTCATTGCAAAAATTCACATTTGCCTCCCCTTTGCAAATGCGGTATTCTCGGTAACCATCCTGTCAACATGGAATATCTGACTATAAAAAACTATTCATGTATACATGTATTCTAAAGCCTTTTTATTGTACAGTCTTATTTGCCTACTATGAAATAATTTATTTGAATTTTCCATTTCATTGCATACATGGGCAATCTTCCCAGAACACCTATGAATGAATTTAAACAGCTTAAAGGGAGGTCAACAAGGAAAACACTAGACCATTTTGTCCTCTTAGAAGCATTGCTTCAGTTAAGTTATCCTTTTTGAGGATATACTGTATATCCTGATACCATATGTCTTTGCTGTTATTTGATTTTTCCTATTGTTTTACAGCTCTAACGTGGTGCGGTGGTTAAAATATTGTAGTTGGATTGAGGAAATTCAAGTTCAGGTTCCTTGAACATAAGTGTTGTCTGGAGGATAAAATTAAACCATGTAAGCCACCTTGGGCTCCTTGAAAAGAGTCTGAATATATCAGTCAATAAAAAAACAATATTCTATGTCTTCTGGCTACCAAACAACATATGAACATTTTAGAGCATAAAGATTATAAATTCTATCCTAATCTTAGGAATCATGGTTGGACTTGTCTGAGATCAAGGCAAAAAAAAATCCATGGGCCTATCCTTAAACATACCTATTTCCTTTTAAATGTTCTGCATAAAACACCCATAGCCTTTATAAATGCTGACTGGCATCTTTACATCCACTGGCGCAGTATATTGTCACAGTTTCACAGGTTTTAAACCTGATTTTATCTCAGCCTGGTCAACTCGTTCTTATCATAACACACATTAAGGAAGACAACTGTCTAGAACATTTTCCTCTTTAAAACTGAAATCTATAATAATTTTAAAATCTCAATCTTGTGACATCATGTATTCCCATGCTCTATGAAATCATTAAATAAGTTCTTCTAGTGGATACAGCTTTTTATCTCTCCTATTAATTCCACTAACACCTTTTACCACCTAAACTCTCAATTCTTGATCTTTTCCCCCTTTCTTTTTCAGCTCATTAGCACCAGAGTCTCCTAAATCAATGTTTCTTCCAATCTCTACTCCTTACTGACCTTCTGAAGTGACGATGATAAAGCCAGCATTGAACAGGCTCTTCTTTTGTCAATCATGCCTTCAAACTAGCATCTAAATGTAATGTCTTTCCACTACAAAAAGATGTTAAAAGATGACAATTGAAAGTTTCAAGCTGTTACTTGCATACAGGGGTGCGATTCAAAATTTTTAACAATCGGTTCTGTGGGTGTGGCTTAGGTGGTGGGTGTGGCTTGGTGGCCATGTGACTGGGTGGCCATGGCTTGGTGGTCATGTTATTGGCTGGGTGTGGCCAACTCAATATCACATTGAGGCACGCATCTCCTCGCCTGGCCTCTCAAAACTGTGGGGATGATGCAACAGTTGTAAGTGTGAAAAACAGTCATAAGTCACTTTTTTCAGTGCCATTGTAACTTTGAATGGTCACTCCACACAAGCAAAGTACCAGCCAAGGAGAGGAAAAAAAACTCCAGATAAGTTCCAGAGACAGGAAGTCTAGTCCTGCCAAGAATATAATAAGGGTTAACGGAGAGGCAGTTTCTGTGAGCAACACCAGAATGTTTCCTTCCTGCCTTCCTTACAGGATTAGGCCAGTAATTTCTTCTAACAACCGGTTCTCCGAACTGCTTAGAATGTTAACAACCGGTTCTAGCAAATAGGTGCGAACTGGTAGAATCCCACCCCTGCTTGCATATATATTTAAATAAAAAAGTATAGTTAGGAAAGAATTTGGATTTTACAAAAACAGAATAGAATTAAAACAGGATTGTGTCACGATAGAATGTGGGTTTTGTTTCCATATTTTGGAAATTATACTGAACTGAATAAAATGTATTGTGTATTAAAATGGCTGACTAAACACATGTACATATATCCCATTTATTTGCGCTGGTGACCTCTCTGGTTTCTAATGTTTTGCTGATAGAAAAAAGGGGAACAACTTTTATCAAACCCTTCTGGGACTGAGCACATTCTAGCAGGATGGTGCAAAGCACTTGACAACTGAATCTGACCCTTTTGAACCCAGATAGCACAACTTCAAATATAACTTCTGATTTAATCTTTTCTAAGAAATAAAAAAAAATGGCCACATATTTTTTCCTTTTGAGCTATGTGGTATATTATAAGGTTTAGAATGAACAGAACAGTTAATCATTATGGTTAAGCATGACTTAGTCAGAAACAGATAAACATTTTGGGATGTCACTTTACATTCACAATTGATAAATATGGCTGTATTAAAAATTGGGAATATGCATCTCCATCTTGACCTGATTTAGTATATATTCCAAAACTCCTTCCTGTAGTTAGAAAAATGTCTCTCCAATACCTTCCTCAGGTAGCCCCCAAATTCAGAATTTACAGAAAGAAGGGTTTTCCAGTGGCAAGAATTGTGCCACAAGTCATTTTATTTTCTAGAGCAGTTCTCTCAAAATATATTTGGATGCACACCCTTAAAGATAAGCATGTCTGTCTGTCTGTCTGTATATTAATATGTATATTATAAAACATCCAAAAGACATTAAAATAATGAGATAAAGGATGAGTTAAATAAATAGCTGTTATTATATGTTGTTTCCACATTACAATGGATTGTCTTGCTTTGGATGTTATTTTACTAAATCAGTAAAGTAATTACTGCTATTTTGGTGGTTACTGCTATAGAATAATAGGAAACATTAGGCAACAACTGCCATTAATCTCTTTTCAGTATCTGTTATATAAAGTTGCTGATCTCCGATATTGACATTCTCTATAAATGCCAAGGAAATTGAATGATTGTATGCAATCTCTTCCTGCAGAGTTCCTCTGAGTTCAGGGTACAGCATATTGTTTTGTGTCTACTCAGACTTTTATCTTATATGGCCCTTTACTGCTTTTTTGTGGGAAATTCTCTTAAGCTGCTATCTGTAATTTAAGCAGTTCTGTATTTCTGTTTCCTCCACCATTGCAAGTTTTGCATGTGACCGTTTAAAGCTAAAAGAGAATGTTTACTTTCCCCATTTAATGTTTTAAATATATAAAGCACATACCGAAACGTAAGAGTGACAGATGGTACAAACTATAGTATAAAGCATAAACTGTTCATTATAAACCTCACTAATCTTAGTTTCCATTTGTTCATTGATTAATTCAATCTATCATATACATATCACTATTTGCTTCTGGAAAATAGCCCAAGGTGAATGTGAAGCAAATGGGAGGAGCAGTCACACAAGTTGTATATGGAGTCCCATCACCCTCTCTATTTGAAGAAAGAAGGCATAAAGTTCTCTGATTCGTTGCCTCCTAAATCTTCCTAACAGAATTTTACTCTGCATGTATATTTATTGATTGATTAGATTTTTACCGTGCCTTTTTATTTTTATAGGTAACTCAAGGCAGCAAACATATCTAATACTCCCTCATCCTATTTTTCCCACAACAACCTTGTGAGGTGAGGTAGGCAGAGACAGAGTGAGGTCACCCAGCCAGCTTTCAGGCTTAAACTGGGGTTTGAACTCATAGTCTCCTGGTTTTTAGTCTGATTCCTTAACCACTAGACAAAACTGGTCTCTGTATAGCATTCATTCATGTCTACATGTGCCTTCTTTCCATTCAGAAGCTGATCAGCATATTTTTGGGAACTTAGTTTGAGTCTTTATAGGAGATCCTGCATGACTTCCTTGCATAACTTGATCATGTTGACTTTACTCTGTTTTTGTGGGAAACTATTATTCCTATGAGTTTCTTGTTTTTCTTTCAACACTCTTTCTCGTATTATCTTGAGGTAACATTGTGTTGACATTCCTTTAATCACTGTCCAGTTCATTGACATCCTTTGACCTTAGTGAACATCTTGTCCAGTCTGCTTATCTGTGGACCAGAGGTAGTATTCAGCAGGTTCTGACCAGTTCTGGAGAACCAGTAGCGGAAATTTTGAGTAATTTGGAGAACCGGCAAAAACCACCTCTGACTGCAGATTTTGCAATATCCTTCCCCTGCCACACCCACCAAACCACGCCCACAGAACCGGTAGAAAATTTTTTTTGAATCACACCACTGCTGTGGACTAATCTTTGTTATTTGATCCTGCTGTTTCTGTATCTTTCTAAATATCTCCCAGCCTGACTTAAGCATCTTTTAAAATTTCCATTCTTTTCCACTCGTTTACTAAAATGTTTGAGAGCCAATTTGGTATAGTGGCACTAGGCTAGAAACTGGGAAACCATGAGTTCTAGTTCTTAGACACTAAGCCAGTTGGGTGACCTTGGGCTAGTTCTCTGTCAGACCTATGAAAGAGGAAGCAGCAAACCACTCCTAAATCCTGCCTTTTCCAAGCAGTCTCTAGGAGTCAGCTGAAACTTAAAGGCACAATAAATAAAAATTAAAATGGTTACAGACAAAGCAGTGCATGTTGTGATAATCACAATATATATATAACTGTATATTATATAACTCTATATTGTATATAGTTATGAATAATTATATGCCTTGTTGTGGCACAACCCAAATAGATACCAGCTAATTAAACTTTGTACTATGTATCTACACACATATCTTCATGTATACTTTTTTATTGATTGGTTAGAAATATTTATGCTCTATTCAGAATAAATGTTTTCCATGTACTTGTTATTTATCTCTTACAGTATTTCCCAAATGTATAAGCAAATATACAAATGCAATTAAAATGTACTCTTGTGTTGGAGACAATTGTAATACAATTTTGTGATAAAGTTTGAAGCTTAAAACAAACATCCAGAATCAGGAAATGGGCAAATTCTAACTATAATAAACAAATAAATACACACAAAAAATGTCTGCCACAAGAAAAACTGAGCTAGCGATATATTCTATATGCAGTATTTTTGGAGATATAAAATGTATTCATAGGTCAAAATATCCACATGCATTGTGGGGAAAAAGTAGTTGCCAACAATGCACACATTAAGAAATAAATATTTTTTTAAATAGATTTTCTAAATGAAAATGTACAAAAATAATGCATAAGCATCCGTACTGATACTTTTTATTGTTGCATTTATAAACTGGTGTGAAAACATAAATTTAAAACAAAGTTATATTTGTAAAAAATAATTTGTTTTGTGAAAACAAAATTGTTAGTTTCATTCTAGGCAAAACTAGTAAGATTTTCTCATTCCAAAAAGGGGTCCAAAAATAGCTGCTACTGAATCATGTATACTATGTGATTCTTTGCCTAAGAATCTGAGAAAAAAAAACAAGTAGCCACTCGTTATCTAGCGTAGCTCTCAAGTGTAAGAACTTGAAGGAAATGGAGGGGAAAACTTCTAGTGGCACAGAGAGATGAGAAAATTAGACGATGTTTTGTGAAAGTTTAGATTAATCAAAGTAGAAGGGATTTACAGTATTTATGAAATAAACCCCATGTACTATTTCATTTTAATATTTTAATTAATATTTTACTAATTATAATCTTAGTTAATCCAGCATATATAGATATCCGCCAGATCTTCTTATGGAAGATAAGGTCTCTATTCTACAGTATTCCAGAGAGGCCTTTCCAATATGTCTTTCATCCATAGGGTCAATTATCACAATTGGAGGAAAATGGAAGTTCTAATCCAACCTCTGCAGAGTATCTCCATTTGGAAAGGCTATTCTAGTTTGACTGCTGTGAGACTAAATGCTTATTTATATGTCACTGAACTGTACCTTCACCTACTTATAAAAAGATGATATTTGAACACCACTTAGCTGCTATGGTTTTCTTAATGCTCTGTTATTATTTGTCTTTCCCTATGAATTCTGGGCCAAGAACATGTATCTGAAGTACTAACATCAGTGAATGTGATAAAGTATTGCTTTGTTCCTTCCAGGGTTTTGAATTACAGGAACAGAAAAACATTTATCATGAAATAAATGATGTTGGCAACACAGATTCTGTTTTTATCAAATTTGCTGTTGCTGGAGCTTTACGAGTTTCAGATTGTTTTGTAATTCTACTTGTCAATTATATTTAACTGCTTGCTCTTGTATGGTCTAGGTCTAGGAGGTCTTTCAGCAAGACAAATGGGATGGTCTTATAGATGTTAAGACTCATTCCTTGCATTCTTAGATAGGTACTTAAAACACACCCAACGGTCTGCTTCTAATATTAGTCCCAGTATTCCTCCCCCAGGCCAAAAATTGTCAGCACAGAGTAACTGGATGTAGCTATTATCTTTCTTTCCCAGACATGCTGCTGATAACAACATCCCTTCCTTGTAGGACATTAAAATACAGAAGACCAAATCATCCAATGTAACAATGCTCATAGCATTATTACCAGTTCAACCTGAGAGGTTCAGCCAAATGTTTCAAAGACATCCATGCTGATATGTGACATCTTAACAATAAAATGTAGGGACATGGTGGCTCAGTGGCTAAGATGCTGAGCTTGTCAATCAGAAAGGTCAGCAGTTTGACGGTTCAAATCCCTTGCGCTGCGTAACAGAGTGAGCTCCTGTTACTTGTCCCAGCTTCTGCCAACTTAGCAGTTCGAAAGCATGTAAAAATGCAAGTAGGAAAATAGGAACCACTTTGGTGGGAAGGTAACAGCGTTCCATGCACCTTTGGTGTTTACTCATGCCAGCCACATGACCACGGAGATGTCTTCGGATAGCGCTGGCTCTTCGGCTTTGTAATGGAGATGAGCACTGCCTCCTAGACCCAGAAACGACTAGCACGTATGTGCGAGGGAAACCTTTACCTTTCACAATAAAATATTATTGAAATGGCAGTTTCATCTAAATTGTCTGGAATGGAACCAAAGTTTTTTCTAACCAGTGGTGAAATACAGTATTTCACAAAGAAACACAATGTTGCAAACCCACAAAGAAAATGCTGTGTAGGTATTACATATTTAACAACTGTTTACAAGCTGTTCAGATTCTATGGTAAATTGCATAACCTTTTAAATGCAATTAGTAATCAGTTTTTCCCTCCTGTACATTAGATTTGGAGAATGGAGTCCTTCAAATTTACTTGTTTGAAAGTTTTGAATAACCAAATTTAATATGCCCATAGTCAATAAAACTGAAGCAAAAAAGATTAAGCCAACCCCACAGTCACAGAATAAGGTGCCACTTAATTTCTAAATTCACTTATCTTTGGAAAACCTGAAGGACCATGTTAGAGCTGATCATTAGGGACAAAAATCTATGTGGTTGCTAACAGTCCACACTGACTTCATGGCACATAATCAATTGTTACTAAATGCACTTACAGCATTGATGTAGAAGATTTCCTCCAACTGGCTTTATTATAGATTTTTGCAAAGATCTTATGCTGCAAGGCAAACCACTCCAAGGGCCAAGCTTGGAGAAGATGACACCATGAATAATTTCATAAAGCATCTAGGAATGGTACCTTCATTTCAAATTCTGTAACTTGTATGCAGGTAGTTCTTGACTTATGACCACAATTGAGCTCAGTTTTTTTGTTGCAGTTGTTAAGTGAGTTTTGCCCCATCTTATGATCTCTTTTGCCATAATTGTCAAGTGAATCATGCAGCCGTTAAGTGAACCTGGCTTCCTCCATTGACTTGGCTTGTCAGAAGCCTGCTGAGAAGGTTACAAGTAGTGATCACATGACCCTAGGACAATCCAATTGTCATAAATACCTGTCAGTTGCCAAGTGCCTAAATTTTAATCATGTGACCGTGGGGATGTTGCAATGGTTGTAAGTATGAAAAACGGTCATATGTTACTTTTTTCAGTGCTGTTGTAATTTTGAATAGTCACTAAAAAAATTGTTGTAAGTCAAGGACTACCTGTGGCACACCACTAGAAGGCCAGGGGGAAACAGGCAAGTGTGTAGTAATTTATCATGATTTCCATGGTTATTAGAGCCATGGTGGTGCAGTGGTTAGAATGCAATACTAACTCATTCTCATTCCAGGAGTTTGATTCTGAGTGGCTCAAGATTGACTCAGCCTTCCATCCTTTTGAAGATGGTAAAATGAGGACCCAGATTGTTCGGGCTGACTCTGTAAACTGCATACAGAGGACAGCAAAGCACTGTGAAGTGGTATATAAGTTTAAGTGCTATTGCTATTAGGCAATTAAAATGAATTTTAGATTTTCTGGAGACGTTTGGAGTTGCTGGAAAACACAGAGGGATACCTTCCAGGAATAATGTTTCAAATGATTGGACATATAAAATTGTGTGTAACTAAAAGCCTTTCAACTTTAATTACAATTTTTCATATTACAAAGCTGTTATTGTGCAATTCAGGAGTTTAGATTTAGGAAACAAAGCCTCTTCATTTAATGGCATCCAGAACTGGCATGAAACAGTAGGAGGAAGGAAAATCACAAGCATAACAATGTACAGACTACAGAAGATTTTGCTAGGCTATTTAAGCCTATCATCCCCCTTCATTAAGATTTCTGAATTATTTTCTCTTGATAGGCTTCTTAATTCTCAAACTGAACTTTAATAAAACTTGTTTTTTTTCTTGTTTTTTTCTCTAGGATAATTCTGTTTTTCTTTCCTACAAAAACTGATGCTTTCTTTAATATGTCACTGCTGTCATGTGTTTGCTTAATCTAATCACATTTATAATAATCCCAAAAATGTTCTTCTCTTTCTAGGCTTTGATTGTCTTTTGTTGTTTACTTTGCATATTGCCTCATTCTTTTCCTTGTCTTTCTTCTAGACCTTCCCCACTTTCCAATTTTTCTTTCTTTCTTGACTTGAATCAGTGGTGGGATTCAAATTTTTTTGCTACCGGTTCTGTGGGCGTGGCTTGGTGGGCGTGGCAGGAGAAGGATACTGCAAAATCCCCATTCCCACTCCACCCCACTAACCTGCTTTCCAGCTCCGTTCTCCTGTGCAGGGCAACAAAAGAAGACCCAGCCAATCAGCTGGGACTTGGGAGGCAGATAATAGATGGGGGCGGGGCCAGTCAAGAGGTGGTATTTGCCGGTTCTCCGAACTACTCAAAATTTCCGCTACCGGTTCTCCAGAACTGGTGAGAACATGCTGAATACCACCTCTGACTTGAATGGTTCAGAAGTCCTCATCCATTTTCAGTTAATGAATGGGACTGAATTCACTTTGTTGGTATTCAAAGATACTGGCAGTTCCAGAGGGCAGAAAAGCAAAAAGAGAAACTATTTGCTGCCATCTCTATTATACGCCGCCCCATTTAGCTTTCCCTTTTATCTGATTGACATGATATATATCATTAGGCCACAGCCACCCAGTCATTTTACTTTTATAAATAACTCAAAGTGGCAAACAGACCTAATGCTCCTTCCTCCTCCTATTTTCCTCACAATAGTAACTTGGTGGGGCGAGATGAGCAGAGAGAGACTGACTGGTCCAAAGTCACCTAGCCGATTTTTCACGCCTAAGGATACTTGAATAGTTTCCTAGTTTCTAGGCCTCTGTAAATTTGTAAATCTAATTACAGCCCACTTCAAAATAACTCCCACTGGAATCAAGTATACTTGTCTCTAAAAAAATATTTTAGGAAAAAAGCCAGGGCTGGTCATACAAATGAGTGTTGTTTTTCTTCCAATAGATTTACCGTGCCCCAGCACAAGTTCAATGTATGTAAAATCTCTATCACTTTGTCACCCATTATCTCAAAGGTGATTTCAGGTAATTGTCATGAGTGTGACTAGCGTGTTCCCTCTGCCGTCATCTCTTCAGCCATTTTCTTCTTGCTTTTCCTATTATAGCCCTCTACTTCCAGATTTCTTTGGAAGTTACTCTTATTTTATTTCCTTATTTTTGAAACCATATTTTCTCCAAGATTTCAACAAAGTAGAGGAAATAAAAGTAGACCTACCCTATTTTATTTGGGGAAGTGGTTCTTTGTACAATTCTGTTTTACCAATGCTCAGAGATGATATCAGTAGACCAAGGGCATCATCTATCTTTAGTTGCACCCGTTCTACGTTTCCTTATTGCAGTCTTTAGAAAGTGGGGAATGAGGAATTTACCAATCCTTTAAAATTACAGTGTATAGCTGCCCAGGATCTAGTCAGTTCCAGCAATCCTACCCTATAGATATTACCTGATTGCAGAATCATTGCCCGCTCCCCTTCCTTACTCTCTGTAGCTATTTTTGTTTTGATGTCCTCCTATATGTTTCTTTCACACTAGTTTAATTTGGAAAGATAGTTAGTGGCAGTTTGGGAGGAACAGATATGTTGATCTAGAGTCCTGAAATCAGAATCACACCATTTGTACTGTACTGTTCCATGTTCTTTCTGCTAGCAGTGATATGCAGGAGATAAGGAGAAAGAAGTATACAAGCCCGTCAAGATGACACCAGTTGGCAATGACTTGGAATGAATCCAATAGAGGTAGCAATGAAAACAACAAATTTTATGTCAATATTGTTTTGTCGTAACTCAGGGAGAAATGGGCAGCACTTTAATAGGGAAAGGCTCAGTACTGCTTCTAATCTTCCCACTATTTTTCTTTGGCTTCTGTACAGACAGAACTTTAAAAAAAAAAAAAACAAATTAAAAAGTTCTTAGAATAGCTATGTGTGGTGCCTTTAGGCAATATAGAAGCTATAATCTGGCTAAAGGAAAGTTTTAAATAGTGTGTCATCAAGTTGTTTTCGACCTCTATCAATGACATAGATTTTCGCTAATCTGGTATTTCAAGTCTTCCAATATTGCACTCATCCCCACCTTAACTGAATCCATCCATCCAACTTGCTGTCAGCCCTCCTCTTCTCTGTCCTTCCTCCTTTTTCACGTTGGAGCCTTTTCCATGGAACTTGGGTTTTTTTTCCCTCCTTTTTCTTTTTGTCCTAAGACAAAACCTTTTACTATATGATTTTCTTTAATTCTATTCCAAACTATTATTTTAAGATTCAAACAGATCTTTCAAACAAGCCATTTAGCAGAACTAATTGCCTTCTAGTTGACCCAAAGAACTTGAAAGCAAACGTGTCGGGTTTCCCACCCCTTTCTTGGGTAAGATTACAATTTTTTTTTCAACATAGAGACGACAGAGTACTGGGTAAAACAGGTTCCCTTATTGTGAGATTAACTCTCAGCCAGCAAAGCTGGCTGGAAACTGGGAATTGAAGTTCTCCAGGCTTAAAGTTGCCAAGGTTGGAGACCCCTGGGGTAAAAGACAGCTCAGAAAGGAATAGCAACACGCAGCTCAGATAAGATGAAGGATGTTCAGACGAACTGTTCCTGCTACTTATCCGTTTGCTGTCGCTGTGATCCGACCCTCCAAATCTGCTTTTGGGGGTATACATTAGGTGGGATCAACAGCGAGGGAGCCGTGCCGTCTTAGGCGCCCTTACGCGAGAGTAAGAAGCAAGCGAAGGCAGCAAGCATCCCCCGCGGAACCCCTCGTTTTTCCACCACCCCGCACCTCCACAGAAAGAAAAACAAAACTCGCGAGACTTGTATATAAGGCCCGAGTAAGGGGACTGACACCTTCGCAAGCCCATCGGTTGCAAGGGTCCGTTCAAGCCAAGATTGTTCATTGGCGACTTATGCGGCTCGTCTTGGCCAATGGCAGTGCGAGTAAGTGAAGGGAGGCGGGTAACTCCCCCAAGCCTAGCCGGGGAGGCTCGTGGTGTCTGAAGTCAACTCTTGCCTTGGGAGGGGTTTTTCTCCTTGCGCGCCATCCAGAAGGCAGCCTCTTTCTCTCTCCCTCGGGTGACGGCGGCATTAACGGGGAGCGGGGATTCCGTCGCAACTGCGCACGCTGGAGTCCCCGTGCAGGAGCGGCGATTCTGCGGTCCAAGGTGAGCGTCGAGAAGGAGAGGACGGAGTAAGCGTCCCGATGTAGCTATTTTCTACTCCGGGCTGTGATCTGGGGCGGGTGATGGGATGGGTTGGGTTGGTGGGGGGCGGGGGAAGAGACGCATTCACCTGAGGGAGCGAGGGGGAGGAAAGAGATGCTGTCTACCGAGGCCTTGGAATGATTTGGCGGAGGTCGGAGAGAAGCTGGCGGGGCATTTTGCCCCGAATGACAGCCTCGGGTGAGGGTGCAACCGGGGCGGGTGGCAAATAGGAGGGGCGGGTGGGGGGTGGGGGCGAGGTGAAGCTACAAGGCCGGCTCTTCATGCTCGCCTTGAGAACATCCGCGGGTCGGCTTTGGGAATGAATGGACCGTTCACTGCGGCAGCTCGGGTTTTTTTTTTTTTTTTAATTATTATTTCTTTCACGCATTCGGATAGATACAGGTAGGAAAGAGAAGAAGGAGGGAAGAAAGTGGTGGAAGGACGGTCGGAGGTTGTGAGGGGGAGCTGCGCGTCTGTGCTTGCCGGTGAGGGCGCGGGGGAAACTCGCCTGTCGGGGGACAAGCTGCCCTCCCGGAGCTGCGCCTCGGAGAAAAGGCGGACGGGCGCCGAGCCTGCCGTGTGTCCGACTTTGCGACATGTGGGGAGTTCATCCCCCCCCCTCAAAGGTGGGTGGTAGGTGGGGAGATATTTTGGTGGCGCCGCGTGGGTGGAGGGTGTGTATGCTGGGAACCGGCAGTCTGTCTGTGGGCTGTCACCCCTTTCCACACAAGCGGGTTTAGGAGAGGATGTTGCTGTGGATCTGTATAAAATTTGTGAGAAGTGTAGAAAACCGAGATGGATTTACACGCAAGAAAGCGGCTATATTAAGTTCTTGGGTAGGGAAAGAGGTGAAGAAATAGGTGTGGTTGAGAGAGAGTCACTTTCTGTAAGTGGAAGAAAGAAAAACTTCACACCGGTATTATGTGCCCAAGATTTATTTTGGATTATTTTTGCTCTGCATTTTCATCTAAAAGTAATTAAAAAAGGCTTTATTTAAAACAATATTTAAGCTATCCATTATTTTTCTTGATTACACTGTCTGAAAATGTTAGTTGTCCATCTTCCTGATGTTCTTGCAGCTCTGTGCTAACGCTATTTATTTTTTGCATTTATATATATATATATTTCACAGTTACACTGGGCAATTAGCTCAGTTAATCGATACATTTTTAAATTCCCCAATCCTAATTGACCACACTGGCACTTTTTAAAATAGTTATGTCCGTATGATACCATAGCTTCTAGTGTCTATGTTGTATTAATTTATTTGTAGGAGTATGTAACTTATTAAATTAGACCACAACTTTGTTCAGGTATTGTTTTTAATAATAGTAACAGGTAGAGAACAGGTATTTAGGTTTCTTTGGGTATTTTCCCACATCCTAATAGTTGTGCTTTTAAAGTTATAGTGACGTTTTGGCAGAATCTCATCTGCCATCTTCAGGCTTGTGTATTGGGTTACAATAAACAGAAACAGCTGTAAAAGCCTGACACACAGAAGAACCCAATACATAAGCCTGATGATGGCAGATGAGATTCTGCCGAAACGTTGCTACAACTTTAAAAGCACAACTACAATGACGTGGGAAAATACCCGAACAAAGCTGAATACCATGCATGTAAGTACCCGCAAAAACTTAAGAATACACACACACACACACACACACACAGAGAGAGAGAGAGAGAGAGAGAGACTTTTACATGTGGTGCATTCAAAAAGTATTCAGACCCCTCTTCACTTTGTCAATTTTGTTGTGCTGCAGCCTGATTCTACAGTTGTTGAAATTCATTTTTTCTCATTAATCTACATTCAGCACCCTTGCCATGCTTCACCGTTGGGATGATATTGGGCAGGTTATGAGTGGTGCCTGGTCTCCTCCAGACATAATGTTTGGAATTGAAGCCAAACTGTTCAATCTTGGTTTCATCAGACCAGAGAATATTGCTCCTCTCTGTTTGAGAGGCTTTTTTGCAAACTCCAAGCAGGCTTTCGTGTGTTTTGCACTGAGGAAAGGTTTCCGTTTGGTCTAGCCTCTCTGCTATAAAGCTCAGATGTGTGGAGAGCTGCCGTGATGGTTGCTCTTCTGGAACTCTGTCCCATCTCCACATAGGATCTCTGGAGCTCAGTCAGTGACCATCAGGTTCTTGGTCACCTCTCTTATTAACTAAGGCCCTTCTCCCATAATTGCTCACTCTGACTGGGCGACCAGCTCTTGGAAGGATCCTGGTTGTGTCATTCTTTATTTGAGAATTACGGAGGCCACTGTGCTCTTAGGAACATTCAGTGCAGCAGAAATTTTAGTGTAGCTAGATCTGTGCCTTGCAATAACCCTGTCTCTGAGCTCTGCAGGCAGCTTTCCCTCAATCCTTGGACCCCATTGCTTTTGCTCTGTAGGCTGTTCCTTGGACCTCATGACTGTCAGCTGTGAGGCCTTTTATAGAAAGATGTGTCCTTTTTGAAATAATCAATTTAATTTATCACAAGTTAACTCTAATCAAGGTGTAGAAACAGGTCAGCAACAGGCACCTGTTCATCTGTTCACCTTTCATCTGTTCACCTTTCATCTGTTGTTCACCTTTCACCTTGTTGTTGTTCAACCTGTTCACCTTTCATCTGTTGTTGCAAAGCGTCTGGATACTTATGCCACTGTGATATTTCAGTTTTTTTTCTTTTTAATAAATTTACAGAGATTTCTAAAATTCTGTTTTCACTTTGTCATTATGGGGTACTGAGTCTAGATTAATGAGAAAAAAAATGAATTTCAACAATTGTAGAACAGGCTGTAGCATAACAATTGACAAAAGGGGGTCTGAATACTTTCTGAATGCACTATATATAAAATAGTTCCTAATGCCTATATTGTATTAACTTTCTTGTAGGAGTATGCAGTTTATTAAACTATAAATTTATTCTAACATTATATATAACAGATAGACACACACATACCCGTGAATAAAGATAAGGTTGTAATATATATGAGCGCTATCGGTTTTTTTTAAAGACACTTTAAAAACAGTTTTAAAAAACCACTAGCTATATATTGATACGTCAATAGGGAAAAGCTACCAGAATAAGGGTTGTTTGCATTTGAGAACTAAACCAACACATTCCTTCATGGTAGCTCTAGTAGAGCTATAGCCACTGAAAGCTCAGTCAGAAAGTATTTGTCTTGCAGTAACAATATTAAACTCAAGCCTCTGTTACATTATTCTTGTGCTACACTTTCCATTCCACTCAAAAGCTACTTTAGACTGCAGTTCTAAATTTTATTTGGGCCCTATTGAATACAGTGGTACTACTAAATTATCCTGAATAATTGGAACTTGTTTACATATAAACACTTGTGCACTATATGTATTTATAAAAGTAACATACTTTTAGTCTTTATAATAAGATAAGATATTCTTTATTGTCATTTTTTTTTTCTGTGAACACATTGGCACACATTTAAAAAATGAAATTCTGATGCCAGGTTTCAAAAGAAAATATGTTATTTTCGGGAGTGGGGGGGGTTTGTAGGAAAAGGGAGAAAAGCTTGAATACATGAAAGACAAACTTCAGCACTATTGACCTTGTAAGAGGACAGCTGTAGTGGTAAAAAATCAGAATTCGAGTAGCACCTTTTTTGGCTAACAAGTTTTGTTGAAAGGCATACATTATTGAACAGATGGAGTTGCAGTTCTTGAAAGCATATGGTTTTCGATAAAAATTGGTAATCAGAAAAGGTGCTACCAGACTCCTTTGGATTTTTTTCAACACTATTAACACCATTCAGTTAAAATATTATGCATCTCTCTCTATGTGGCTAGATACGTATGGAAAAACAAATTCCTTGCTCTGTAAATATTACAGTCAGCATTTTAAAACAGATCTATTAAAAATAGTGTTTGCTTAATTCCCTGCATGTCTGCTGTATGGACCCATTTAATTATATTTAAGGGACAAATAAAATAGCTAGAGAAGTTTAAAAACAAAACAAAAACATAATTACTATAAATCCCCTAATTGAACAGTGAGAGTAAAATCTAGTTGGGGGAAAAATAGCTCATCCTTTATTTTGCAAACCCTAACCCTATCAATTCCATTTTTTCCATTTAAATGATTTCTAGACCTTCTGCATTAATGCAGGAATAGTTTTACAGGACAACAAAAATACAGATCTGGGAAAACTATCATAAAATCAATTGTTTTCTGGGGAAGCTCCCAGTAGGGAAAAGCTCCTAGTAGAACTTAATTGTGCTAAGCCTTATTAAGGTTATACTTTTCATTAATGGGATAATATTCACCGATTCACCTTCATGGTGGATAAGTATAAGACAGCAAAGAATCATCCCTAGTTTGTGAGAAATAGCATGTTTTCAAAACTGGTGATGTTATTTTTACTGTAGTGTTATAAACAGTGATGTTATTAATATGTGCCCCTTGGAACCATATGGCATTCCTTTTTTCTTACTGTTGACAAATTCTTTTTTTTTGTTTGGCATGTTTGGATATATTTTACTATATCTCTGTATAGTCACACAGAAGAATCAGCTAGAGTGCTAGACCACATCTTTTGATAATTACAATAATAAACACCTTTAAACAAAGTAATGCCAGTATGGATGAATTGAAGTTGGCATAGAATTGGCGAGGAGATTCATAATGGAAAACAGGTATTTGAATAAGCTAACTGCTCATTACATACATGCATGGAATATATCAATATATCTGGAGTTTTGTATCCCTTTTTCAAGTTTCTAAAATTGGGGTCTAAGTTATTCTTAGATCTTTTTTTGCATTTGGCTGGGTCCTTACATTTAATTTTTATTTTGTGTAGGCGACACTAGGCAAGGAACTGAACTAGATGATTTGGATATTGGATCCTGAGCTGAATGAAATGGGAGCAAAATGCAATGTGAATTAAATATTCTATTAACTTCAGTAGGAGCTAACTTTAATTATTTTTGCATCGAGTCAGTCTAATTTTGTTTTCTGAAATTCTTCTTTCCTTTAGGAATATTTCCAAATATCTCCTAGCCCTTTTCTATATTAGCACAAAAAGGAAATATATTATGGATATCTTCCTCTAACATGACTAACTTCCTTTCGTGTGTGTGCGTGTGTGTGTGTGTCCGTCCATCTGTCCTTACGTACATATGTACCAATGGGCAGACGCCACTGTGATTTTTCCAAAGCCAGCCTACCTGTGGAATTCTCTGTCCTTCCTTTGTACCCTTGCTATTTGGAAGACTTTAAAAAGATGTAAGAAAAGACGTCAAGGGCAGTTTCTACTCGCACAACCGGTTTCTCAACCAGGGAAATAAAATGAAAGCTAGGGGTTTCTGTCCTTTCCTTCTCAGCCTTCTGAACCTGCTGTGTGCCTGGTATAAGCACAATTATAAACCATTGGTAAGCAGAGCAGCCTGGCTGGATGCTGGGAAATGATAATTCATGGTCCTTCTCAATCTTTTCAACTGGTCTAAAAGAAATGAGTGGGTAGGAGAAATTTAACTAGCTGAACGAAGACTCTTCTTCCATATCAGGATATGGCAATCTGACTTCATAAAGGATAGAAATGGAACCCAGAGCTTGCAAAGCTAGTGAAAAAGTTAAAGGAAAGCTCTCACCTATAGAAGGACTGTCACTCTCCTCTGGGAAGGAACAGAAGCCACCTGCGTTTTCCAGGCTTCTTCAAATGAATCATTTACTTGGGATAGGGGGTAGGGAATGTTTCTTCTCCCAAAAGCAAAATAGTAACATGGAAGCTTTAAGCAATAGGCTGGGAATTGTGTCATAAAGAAGGCATGCACATTTGTGTTTACTAAAGCACTCCATTACCACTTTAATGCACTTTGGCAGAAAAGATGTTAGTTACTTTACCTGTACTGGACTCTCATGTTCATTTTATTTTTCTAAATGTTTGTTTTTCATTACTGTTTCCCCATAACCCTATTTAAAATTGAAATTAGTAATTTATTAGGAGAGCATCATGTTTACATAACAAGCTTTGTTCCAAATATCTGGCAAAATGCTAAAGCATCACAGTCATACTTAAATGAACATTTAAAACATGAGTTAGACTGCAAAAGTGTGGATGTTTACAAAAGAAATAAATTGACAGATTTAGATACTATCCCTTTCTGAGCAAAATGCAAGTGTTAAAAGTGTTTTATTTACTTTGCCATATTAAAATCTAAAACTTACCATTTAGAAATAATTCAGACCCTTAGGAAAAGGGGGGAAAGGCAGTTTTGAGGATAAGAGAAAATATTATGTTTAAGTGATGCTAACATTAGATCATGGGGCATAAGTTCTGGGGAGATTCCCCCCCCCCAAAAAAAAAAATGTTTCTGCAGCTGTTCTGTTGATGCTCTGGTTATTCATTGCATATTTCAAAAAAATCCAAATCAACCTTTAAAAAAAATCTTGTCAGTAAGCTGGTCCAATCAGATGTTGCCTTAAGTGATCAAGGAGACTTGCTTGTTAAACTGCAGCTGTGCATCATGCAGTTAACAAAAAAACCCTCTTTTGTTATGCTAATAGCAAGCTGGCCCAATCAGATGCTGCCTCAGAACATAAACCCAGTGTGAGCATTACTGTGGTAAGAGACTGAGACTCAATGCCCTCCAGTCTCCAAGACCACTTGAGGCAACATCTGAGGCATTGTGTGAGGAGAAGACTATAGTGAGGAGTATAGGTTTAATGGATATTACCGGCACTTATTTTGGGCCTGGCCCAAGTTTGCCAATGATAGGAGCAATTGAATAGATTTTTGGCAGGACTAAGAATCTGAATAGGTGATTATTCAGAGTTTTGTCTCTTAAAGGTAATATACTGCATTTGATTTACTATTGATATCTCATGTATGGTCTCATTCTGAAATTACTATTGTTTGTTCACAGAACATAACAGATTAAAGAACTACATTCTACAGCAACAAGACTTTAAGTAATACAATGTGTTTGCCAGCTTTACAATGATTAGGAATGACTGGGCGACTGTCTAACATTCATTGGAATATCTGGTCTTTAAGCCACAAAATTTGAATGAGGAACCTTGGTCAAATCTAAACAGTGTGATGTTGAAATGAGATGAGGCTCCGAAATGGAACTGTGGCCACTGCATTGATTTTCATCACATCTTTCCTCAGTTTATCATGGTATACAGCATGGCAGAATGGAAAAGGTAAGTCATATCTTTTTTGAAAAGAGAGGGGAAAAAGGGAGACCAATATAAATACATTTGAAAAGTTCTTAGATGTTTAAGCTAAAAGAAGCAGTATAATGACATTAAAAAAATTTTTTTAGAAGGAAATAGTTTCCTTGCAGATCCATAGCTTAGTGCTTTCTTCAGACATATAGCAATTATATATTATAGACTTATATACCACTCCTTAGTGCTTTACAGCACGCTCTGAGCAGTTTACAATGTCATCATATTGCTCCAATCTGGGTCCTCATTTTACCGACTTCAGAAGGATGGAAGGCTGAGTCAATAATAACTCAATCAGGATTGAACTCCTGGTTGTGGACAGAGTTAGTCTGCAATACTGCATTCTAACCATTGCTCCACATGGCTCCTATCAATGTTTTTGGGGGAAAGGGGGCAAAAGACTATATAAAATTGTAAGGAAGTATTACTATATCAATTATGCTCAAGAAGTTCTGATAAGTATTAATGGAAATATGTCAATTTCTGTTTTAGCTCTTATTCTGCATCATAGCTTTGCACATTTAAAAAAAAAATTCACATAAGATTCCATCCTGAACTACAGCCTGAACTACAGTGGGAGTTCAAAGAATGTAGGAGAATATTGTTATGATCTATTTTCTTCTTTAACATGAGTTAATAGCTACAAAGATGATAGACAGTATTCTTTTAAAGAAACATGGTTGTGTTTTTTAATTATCAATATTGACCAATTATTGACCATAAAGAAGGGTTTAATGTTTTTATGACAATTACACATGCTGTTGACTGAATCAATTATTCCAAAATCGTATTTAGAGAAGAGTTTATAAGAATGACCATTACAATAATCTAACATGTTCAAACTGATATTGTTAAATGCAGTCCTAATGCATTGTATTATTAACTTGCCACACAAGTCTTCAGAGATAAATAAGATTTGTGTAATTCATCTGTGGGAATTTGCATTTTGTGATATCAGTACAGCATTTGCAAGTAAATATAAAACATCACAAGAACTTATGATCAACAATGTCTTGGAGCAACTGCTTTAGTACAGATAAGGAATCTATGTAATTCATTCTTGGTTGCTGGCTTAAGTACTAATAAAGAGAAAATATATGTTCCTTGTTAAAATGTAGAAATGAAGATTGACTGTTCCAATAAGTACAGTATTACCCCTACATTGACTGCATTAAAATATGTAAACATAACAAAACCAATAGCATAAACAGGATACTTTAGGAGTAAAGGAAGAAGCAAATTCCCCTTGATATGGTTAACCATCAATGTATTTAAATATATTTATTTGTTTGTTTGTTTATATAGATTAAATAGATTTAATACTGGCTTTCCAATAATAGTATATGCCATTCTATTACAACATGGTTCACTTCTAAGGTATAAAAATAGGAACAGAAACCATTGTGAGGGTTTTGCTAGAAAACAGTGCAATTACTTGTCTTTTCCATTGTAACAATTTTTTGGAAATGATTTTGTTACTTCCAAGTTTTTACAATTTCAGACTGTAGCCAGATTAAAAAGCAAATTAAATACTATATTTCAATTTCATTGCATATTTGACATGCTAAATATATATGTTAAATATATAAACTGGATGGATACAAAAACAGAAAAATCATGAGATTGTAAACTGTGTTACCACTCTTTATTTCTTTTTAATGTTACAATTTCCAGAAAGTAGGAAATCTATTTTGACCAATGTAAGAGATGTCAAATATTTTTACTTTCCCTACACAAAGCAAGAAAAAAACAATCTCTCTGACTATTTTTCAGTTAGCTGAAAATTCATAGGAGACATATCAAGAGATGGCTGGTTGCCATTGGTGACATGGTTTCGGAGGTCTTGTTTCAAAATTTTTCATTATGGCTTATACCGCCTAACCTTGTGTAACAAGCAAGCCCCATTGAGTTCAAGGTTATTTCTAAACAAAATGTATATAGGACTGCAGCTTTCGTTCATCTCCCTTGTGTTTCCTACTATAGAAGAAGCTATTCCTTCTGAAACTACTATGTTGAATGCTTGAAAGTGAAATAGCTTTTTTCTTAAACTTTGTTGGATGTGAAAGAAGTAGGGGGTCACTGATTTTTATTGTACGGTAAATTTTAGATTAAGCCAGGTTTCTGACACTGTGTATCTGAATAATAGAGAGAAAAAGAGGGACAGAGGAAATGTATCATACTGCATCAAGCAAAGCATTCAAATTAGGAACATGTTGTATCACTCTCTCAGCAGCATTTGGGAGAGATGCTTTCCTTTTCACAAAACTGGGCCCCTAGAAAATATGGGTTAAGTTGGAAAGTCCAATGTAACAAATGTTACCTACCCTCCTATAAACCCACCTTGCTTCAGAATGTGCCATACTTTCCCGGTTTACAGATAGTCCTCAGGTTATGACTACTTCTTCAGTGACCAAGATTACAATAGCACTACACAAGCGGTACTTATGACCAGTCCTCAAAGTTTTGGCCGTCGCTGCATGCTCCCAATTACTGTACCTTTATTCTTTTTCTTTTTCTTTTCTTTTTTGGCTTATAAGTATACTTTGAAGGCACCGCAGTCAGCATCTGTAATAAAATGTAAGGACCCTCCATGGTTTCCATAGAGATTCTTGGCAGTAAAATATTGGAGACCAGAGCTTATCAGTATGGCAGCCTCCTCTTTATTTCCTTTTAAATTAACCAATGTGCTAAATAGGCTAAAAGCATGGTGAATGTGAATGGAGCAAATAGCATGGCGAAGGTGAAGATTTGCAGTTACTATTAATTGCATACACCTTCCCCTTTCATTAGAAGTCTCAGTGGATTATATAGGTAGTTCTCTATTTACAACTGCAGCTGAGCCCAAAATTTCTGTTGCTAAACACAGAACAGTTGTTACGTGAGTTTTGCCCTATTTTATAACCTAGTCTTCCACAGTTGTCAAGGGAATCACTGAAGTTGTTAAGTTAGCAATATGGCTAAGTGAATCTGGTTTCCCCACTGACTTTGCTTGTCAGAGGTCACAAAAGATAATCCTGAGATACTGTAACCATCATAAATACATGCCAATTTGCCAAGCATCCAAATTTTGGTCATGTGACCATGGGGGATACTGCAAGAGTTGTAAGTATGAAAAACAGTCGTAAGTCACTTTTTCCCAGTGATGTTATATCTTCAAATGGTCACTAAATGAATGGCTGTAAGTCGATATAGAGTTCCTTCATTTTCCACCCAAGTCTCCTGATCCAAATCTTGCACCTGAGTCATGATAACACACTATATTACACCAGGACTGTGTGAGCAGTTTGTCTTGAAAACCATCATAGCTAACTAGAACCAATGTCGGGTATAGAAATTATTGAAGAGAGCTCCGTTAAAATATGTTTTTTTTTTACTTTTTAAAACCTTTATGTATTTATAGTGATAGAAGTTTGGGCTCTACTTTTTATTTCGCATATATCTATTAGACTAAAGGCAATGCAGACAAAACAAATCATACAGATACTGAAAGGAATTGTTTAAGGATAAACGTCCTTGATGTCTAGCAGAACGTTCTTATGCTTTAGCAGGCAGAAAGAAGAGATAATTTGTTTTATACTGAACTATTTTTGACAGAATAGCTACATAATATATTAGACATAGTATGTGTTTATATTTCAAAATGCGTGGCTTATTTGCATCATGCAAGTAAGCAAATATAATATACATTTTATACATCAGTGCTTTACTACAAAGTTCTCCAACCATTCCGAGTTTGTGCACCAGCCGAGCATGGGGAGGGCTGGAGGGGAGAGTTCCATGTGAGCAGGGGACATGCATGCATGCATGCCTGCAAATGGAGCATGCACATGCACTTGCCCACTGCACGCGCAAGGGATGTGTGCAGGTGTGCATTCGCCTGTTACTTCTGCAGCCTGGTTCTGAACAGCTCAAGGCTTGGTAGTGGACTGCAGTTGAGGGATTGGGGAGTCCTGCTCTACTATACTGATCAACTGCTACGGGATGAGAAACATACCAAATAAAGACCAACCAGCCAATTTATAGTGTGGCACACAAGCTTTTAGGGAAGTTCTATATATGTTTACTGGTAAATAAAAAATATACATAGTCAATTTGTTCATAAATGTTTTACACAGTTTTATAGGTAAAATATACTATCATTAATATGTTGAATGTCTTAACATTCTAAGAACTATATTCTTCTCTATGCAATTTAATATGATGTGCTTTTCAAAATGATTATCTTTCTGAAACCTGCTGAAGTTCTTCCCCAACTTTTCTGAAACTCCTAAAGTTCTTCTACAACTTGGTGACTACACACTAATTATGCTAGCTAAATGGATTGTGCTAATAAGGACTACAAAATGTATTCCACAGAGTATGTGCCATAACTGAGAAAACCCCTTCTGGTCCATATCCCTCCTGTGTCAACTTCGAACTGAACTTGGCCAAGCCTTCTTTCTGCTCCTCAGATGCCACCTCAAGGGGAAAGTGGGGAAGGAGGTTGGAATGCATTATTAGACACAACAAATAACTTTCTCCTGAAAACCAAGGTCATCTCTAGTGGCAACAGATAAGTTGGGGAAGGAGTGCCTGAAGAGCCCGCCAATTAACCCAGATGTGACCCATGGCACTTGGGAATGGGGTTATTTCCTAGTTTAATTATACTGAAACCGCGGGAAACATTTAGATTTGGTTTTCCATTGAAGCTGTACCAAAATGATGTACTCAATAAAGAAGACCTTTGAGAAGGAGCCAAGTCTCAGAGTTCTGATTTGCTTGGGTTTGTTAGTTGGAGCTTTAACATCTTGCTCATAAAAAAGAGGTGCGATTTGAAGCATGTATCTACAGGTGAAACTCAAAAAATTAGAATATCATGCAAAAGTTCATTTATTTCAGTAATGCAACTTAAAAGATGAAACTAATATATGAGATAGACTCATTACATGCAAAGCAAGATAGTTCAAGCCATGATTGTCATAATTGAGATGATTATGGCTTACAGCTCATGAAAACCCCAAATCCACAATCTCAGAAAATTAGAATATTACATGCAATCAATAAAACAAGGATTGTACAGAGAACAATATTAGACCTCTGAAATGTATAAGCATGCATATGTACTCAGTACTTGGTTTGGGCCCCTTTTGCAGCAATGACTGCCTCAATGCGGCGTGGCATGGAAGCTATCAGCCTGTGGCACTGCTGAGGTGTTATGGAAGACCAGGATGCTTCAATAGCGGCCTTCAGCTCTTCTGCATTGTTCGGTCTCATGTCTCTCATCTTTCTCTTGGCAATGCCCCATAGATTCTCCATGGGGTTCAGGTCAGGCGAGTTTGCTGGCCAATCAAGCACAGTAATCCCACGGTCATTGAACCAGGTTTTGGTGCTTTTGGCAGTGTGGGCAGGTGCCAAGTCCTGCTGGAAAATGAAGTCAGCATCCCCATAAAGCTCGTCTGCGGAAGGAAGCATGAAGTGCTCCAAACTCTCCTGGTAGACGGCTGCGTTGACCCTGGACTTAATGAAGCACAGTGGACCAACACCAGCAGATGACCTGGCTCCCCAAATCAACACAGACTGTGGAAACTTCACACTGGGCTTCAAGCATCTTGCAGTGTGTGCCTCTCCATTCTTCCTCCAGACTCTGGGTCCTTGGTTTCCAAATAAGATGCAAAAGTTGCTCTTATCAGAAAAGAGGACTTTGGTCCACTGAGCAACAGACCAGTTCTGTTTTTCTTTAGCCCAGGTAAGACGCTTCTGACGTTGTTTGTTGTTCAGGAGTGCTTGACAAGAGGAATATGACATTTGAAGCCCATGTCCAGGTCCGTCTGTGTGTGGTGGCTCTTGATGCACTGACTCCAGCCTCAGTCCACTCCTTGTGAAAGTCCCCAACATTTTTCAATGGCCTTTTCCTGACAATCCTTTCCAGGCTGCGGTCATCCCTGCTGCTTGTGCACCTTTTTCTTCCACACTTTCCCCTTCCACATAACTTTCTATTAATGTGCTTTGATACAGCACTTTGGGAACATGCAACTTCTTTTGCAATTACCTTTTGAGGCTTTCCCTCCTTAATGGAGGGTGTCAATGATGGTTTTCTGCACAACTGTCAGGTCAGCAGTTTTTCCCATGATTGTGATTCCTACTGAACCTGACTGAGAGACCATTTAAAGGCCCAGGAAGCCTTTGCAGGTGTTATGGCTTAATTAGCTGATTAGAGTGGGACACTTTGAGCCTGGAATATTGAACCTTTTCACAATATTCTAATTTTCTGAGATTGTGGATTTGGGGTTTTCATGAGCTGTAAGCCATAATCATCTCAATTATGGCAAATCACGGCTTGAACTATCTTGCTTTGCATGTAATGAGTCTATCTCATATATTAGGTTCACCTTTTAAGTTGCATTACTGAAATAAATGAACTTTTGCACGATATTCTAATTTTTCGAGTTTCACCTGTAGATGATGTAATAGAATTGACAGAATTAATTAAAAAAAGAAAAGAAAAGCTACCCAAAGATAGCCTAGTGTGATACTCTATAGAGTTTTATGGATTATAATCAGAACTTTGAATTGGGCCCAGAAGTCTATTCCAGACTGCAAAATAAGTGTTACTTTACAGTGGTGGCTCCTGGCTGCCAACAGCTGTAGCTTCTGGGTTGTCTTCAAAGGTAATTCCAAATGCATTCATTGCAGTAGAGTTCCCAATTCCGCTGTAAATTATAACTGGCACACCCTCTGAAGCTCCACGGATTTGCTCCTTCACAGAAGAGTGACCCCATCCAGAATCACAGTTGTAACTAATATTTCAGGGAAATCAAGATGTTTATGGATGAGCAGCAATTCTGACTTGCTAGGATTTAGCCTGAGCTTGTTTCTTCCCACTCAGAATGTGACAATCTTGAAACACCAACTTGGGATAGAAATACAGCACATAGCTGAACATCATCACGTATCGATGATACCTCATTCTGATCCAGCAGGTGGTCTCTTTCAGTAGTTCCGCATACTGTAGATGCTAAAGGTCCCATACTAGAGCAATTGTGCTAGATAACTGTTCCCCTATGATTATTAATTTGAGAGTGGAGCCACTATAAAATGACCTTCTGGCCATTTAAGTTGGACAGCATTGTGAAATAAATGCGCTCTCTTTTTAAGACCTTTCCTAGATGGATGAGAGGGTGTAGTTCCAAGAGATCAATTATTTCATTTGAAACTTTTGATTTTCCCTCAGACACTCATTAAAAACTTCATAATCTTTTATGAGCGTAGACTGGATAGATTCGTAATGGTGAACCTGTGGCACAGGTGGCACGCAGAGCCATTTGTGCAGGCACGCGAGCCCCAGGCAGACATAACTGCATTGCACATGCATGTGCCTCCCAGCTGATTTTTGGCGTGTTTGAGGACGTTTTCACTCTCCCGAAGGCTCAAGGGAAGCCTCTGCAGCCTCGGGAGGCCGAAAACAGGCCTTCTGGAAATATCAGAAGTGCCTGTTTTCAGCCTCCGGAGGGCCTCTGGAGCCCGGGGGAGGCTGTTTTTGCCTTCCTGGAGGCTTGAGGGAAGCCTCTGCAGCCTCGGGAGGCCGAAAAATGGGCCTTCCGGAAGTGCCAAAACGGGCCCGTTTTCAGCCTCCTGAGGCTGCAGAGGCTTCCCTCAAACCTCCAAAAGGGTGAAAACGGCTTCAAACGGGCCGAAAATTAGCTGGAAGGCATGTGCATGCACAGTGCAGGTAAGGGGGTGGGTGGGGGGTGTTGTGCGTACATGCGCAGGAGTGCAGGGTGCAGTGCATTGTGGGTGCTGGCGTGCACACGCTTTTGGCACACCACAACTGGGATAGATGTATAAGGAGCAAAAAGAGGCTAAACTGTTCGACGTAGAAAAACAACCTTTGTGTTATTTTTAGTTAATGGCCTTCCCACATAAAATTTTTAGTGCTACAAATCAGTAATTTTGATATATATTCCACAGATCCTTATTTTAAGGTATATTTGAGAACAAGTAAACAAGTATTAGCTGTCCAAGAAAAATAGAGTATTCATTAGGTTTGATTGCTTCTGTTATGCAACTGGTAGCAAACAACACAACTATCCCATATAATAGACATGACAAGAGCTTTTTGCCATAGTACAGGTAGTCTTCGACTTACAATCATTCATTTAGTGACTGTTTGATGTTACAGTGGCACTGAAAAAAGTAACTTATGACCATTTTTCACACTTATGACCATTGCAGCATTCCTGGTCATGTGATCAAAATTCAGATGCTTGACAACCAGTTCAGATTTAGGATGGTCCCAGAGTCACATGATCCCCTTTTGCGACCTTCTGACAAGCAAAGTCAGTGGGGAAACCAGATTCACTTAACAATCTTGTTACTAACTTAACTGCAGTGATTTACTTAACAACTGTGGCAACAAAGGTCATAAGTTGGGGCAAAACTCACTTAATAAATATCTTCCTTAGCATCATAATTTGGGGGCTCAGATGTGATCTTAAGTTGAGGACGACCTGTACCAGCCTCAGTTTTGCAAAGACATGGGAAACACCCAGGGGTGGGATTCAAATGTTTTAACAACCGGTTCTGTGGGCGTGGCTTAGGTGGTGGGCATGTCTTGGTGGTCATGTGACTGGCTGGGCATGGCCAACTCACTATCGCTCACATCGAGGCACGCATCTCCTGGCCTAACCTCTCATGACTGTGGGGATGCTGCAACAGTCGTAAGTGTGAAAAATGGTCATAAGTCACTTTTTTCAGTGCCATTGTAACTTTGAATGGTCACTCCACACAAGCAAAGTACCAGCAAAGGAGGGGGGAAAAACTCCAGAGATGTTCCCGAGACAGCAAGTCTAGTCCTGCCAAGAATGTAATAAGGGTTAACGGAGAGGCAGTTTCTGTAAGCAACACCAGAATGTTTCCTTCCTGCCTTCCTTACAGGATTAGACCGGTAATTTCTTCTAACAACCAGTTCTCCGAACTGTTTAGAATGTTAACCGGTTCTAGCGAATAGGTGCGAACTGGTAGAATCCCATCCCTGGAAACACCTATTATATTCTACCAGTATTAGGACCAGTATCATTCAGAGAACATGCAATGCATGCTGTAACCTCCTCCTGGTGATATTATACTTCAAAAAGTATATAACAATAAGCCTTCTATAACCACAGCTTCCATATATTGTAGAGTACCAAATGTTTCATTCTCTAGTATTATCTGATTTACGTGTAGGATGTGGGAAGGAAAGTTCATACTACTTATATAAACAGGGGAAATCACACTTGCCAATTTTCTACAGGCATTTTGAAAGTGAGATTATGAAATTGACTAGATTGGATTCTCGGGTTAGATCAAGTTAGTCTAAGGGAACATTGGAATGGTAGAAGATGTATCTGATTCCTGAAAGGAGAAAGGATGGTTTTATGACACACACATGCACACAAAATCTATAGCAGGTGATGCACGAAGAAAGAATTATTCACACATGTGCACCTCCATAGACAAGAAATTGAACTCCAACAAATCAACACAGCAGCAACTTGAGCTTAGAGGGTTTTTTATTGATTTTGTTGGATTCCTATTTGTGAAGCTATGGTGAGTGTATTTCATACTTGCTTTCTAAGCAGTGGTGTCTCCAGGAGAGGGGGAAGCTGATTGTATCTGCAACATTAACTCAATTGTTGTCTCTGGATTGTGAAGTCACATACATGCCCAGGAAGAGTAATGTATGTGCTGTAATACTGCAATGATTTCTATTTCATAAGGCAAAAGGGATGGGCTCCTGGAGAAGTCACTGTTTCTAAGTGCAGTTGTTGTTGGACATGCTTTCCATGTGTCTAGTGAGCAGCAGTTATATTTTGGAAAATGATGATTACCATAGTAGCTTAAAAGGGGCTTTGGGATAGATTCTGCCTTCTCTGAGTGAGACGTGCAGTTTAGGAATAGGAAATATAAACAAATGATAAACAAACAAACTTTCCATGTCTTTTCTTTGTTGCTGCTTTGGACTGCCCCGAAGTATATTGAATAATTCCGAAGTAATTTAGAGCCACAGAAATGCAAAAATAGTTATATTTAAAAAGCCTGAGAAAGCAGCTCATGCTGTCTCAATCCTCATTGATAGAGGGTATAAGAGGAAGAAAATGGAAAACATGGATTCTATTTTGGTCATAGACCAAATTGATTGAGTCAGCTTTTAAGATTATGTTATTATAATCTAGATCAGTAAATAATGGTTCCAGTCAAATGTATGAACTCTATTTCCTGACCTGACCTGGAATGGAGTAAGTTGGCCCCTGGAGCTTAGTCAAGTGAAGTTCTTGGGCTGTTCTCCCACCATCCATCACAGAATCTCTGAAAAGCTATCCCACGTACTGTTTTACAGGAAAAAAAAATCTCTGCACCTATTGGCCTTTTGAGACAGACCAGATTGGAAACATAACCAGGGGAGCTAATTCCACTATATTGTAAAGCAGCATTTACAGAATCCTGCAAATTATCAACTCATAAAACATTTCTATGCCAGTTTTAGAGTTGCCATGAACAGAAAGGGCGGGGGAGAAAGGAATTTGGAAGAGCAGTGCAGCAATTTGGAATCAAAAGTGCATTCCATTCTTATCTTGCAAAGATTATAACTAAACTACCGGAGTTTCTATCGCGCAAATCTCTAATTGGAAAATGTGGTTGATGGCTCTTGGCTATGAACATGTTTCGGTTGTAGAATATGAATTATGATGCACCCAGAAGGGTTGGGTGAAACCAGGGGCAAGGGTGATAGTGAATTACGTGTCTCAGAATTGGTTACATACAGGTCATGCTGACATGTTAGCTCCTAATAAATCCTTTGAAGTTTTTGAAGCTTGGCTCGAGGTTGATGATTTAATTAGGGCAATTGCTGGAATCCTGACAGCTAGCCGATTCTCATAATTGATCAACATTACTGGGGTATTGAGTCCAGAACTCTTCCATTGCTCCCCGACATCTGGGGTGCATGGAGAGAAAGTCAGAGGGCCGTGGCAGAGGGAGGACTATCAGAAGAAAGCTTGCTCCAGGCGACCCAAGCAGAAACAGGCTTGGCCTCCAGCCAGAAGCAAATGAAACCTGACAACACAATTTCAGCCGAAGCACAGAAAACTGATCCAGTGAAAGAAAGAAAAACGGATGAGTACTGGTGGAAAAAAATTTCCCCAAAGTTTTGGAAGTTGAGTTCCCTTATCCCCGGGCCAAAAATGAGCGAAGGCCCCAGCTCACTCAGAGCTGGGATGAGTGGATTGGATGTGGGAACAGGCCAGAGACCCAAGCTCCTGACGGGATCCCTGGGGAGATCCATAGAGGAGCTGAGGGAGGAATTTGATGGGGCTACCATTAGAGATGATGGCCTGTTATGCTGCCAAAACAGAGAGCAGTTTCCACAGAGCCTTTTGAAGTGAGGAGGAGCAGGTGAGACCACAGCCCCCCTTCCCTACTCACCAAAAGAAGAAAGAGCCCGCAGCAACAACCAGTGCCTCTCCCACGCAGCAGGCAGCCCCCTCCTCCTGTGCAAACTAGAGCCGGGGAGGAAGGTCAGCCACCTCAAGTGCAGGCTTACAGAGGGCAATAGGAGCAGAGCTCTACAAACTGCCCCAGTTCGGGAAAGTTTGATGGGGACCTAGACCAGCTAGCTCTATTCCTTGACTCAGCTGAGATCCACCTAGAATGCTATGGACACCTCTATTCCTCCCCTAGAATCATGATGAATGCCATTTCTGAGGTGTTAGAGGGAGAAGCAAGAGGATGACTTGACACCCTCCACAAGAAGAGGAACCTCCAACTACATGACGCAGATGACTTCCTACAACTGTAGAGACCAGATTTGAGGAAGCAGAGGATGACTCATTTGTAGAAGATGAGCTCAGCTCATCACAGAACACACCTGTGAATTCAGGAGAATCAGTGGGAAGCTACCTCAACCTAACCACAGTCCTGAAACTGGGGATCAGAGAGAAAAAGCTAGTCCACCCAATCTGGTTCGAACAAGTAGGTGTCACTCAGTTAACCAACCAGTGAGACTAGAGCTAGTGGATCGCTGGGGAAAAAATTGATTCGTAGTGGCTCCCAGAATGACAGATGCAGTCATACTGGGACTTTCCTGGCTAGACAAGTGGGGCCTGACCGTCTGGTGGCAGGGGGGTTACCACAGACTGAGGATAGCAAAGGGACCCCAACCCTTTCCTCACCATCAAATAGAAGCACCACCCATGGAGGGAACCCTCCCAGAGGGTTCACCAAAACAACTGGCAACCACCTCCGACAAAACCCCAGAGGCTGGACAGATCCCAAAAGAATATCAGGACCTCACTGAAGTATTCAGCAAGACTGAGTGTGACATCCTACCTTCCCATCATGAGACAGACTGCTCCATAGAAGTCATTGCCGGGGCAAAACTACCAAAATCCAAAATGTACATGATGATGCCCTGGGAAATGCAAAAAGTGTGCAAATATATAGACAAAAACCTAGCAAGAGGGTTCATCAAGCCAGCCAAGCCATGGGTCTCAGCCCCAGTCCTGTTAAAAAAAAAAAGATGGGACTATGATATTATGTGTAGACTTTAGGGCTATCAATGGACTGTGTGTACACAATCTATCCCAGTGGTTCCCAAAGTGGGCGGTACTGTCCCCTGGGGGGCGGTGGGATGCCTTAGGAGGGCGGTAAGAGGCAAGGGGGCCAGTAGGGGGTGCTAAGATGTGGCGGGGGCGTTCGAGGTGCCGGCCCCACAGGCTCTCACTGATTGCCGGCTACGCAGCCCATTGACTGTTTCATCGCTTCGTAGCCGGCGCCTCGAATGCAGAACCCACATGCGGTGAGCCTTGCCAAGCCTGGGGGGGAGGTGGGAGGTGGTGGAAAGAGGGTGCCTTAAGCTTGCAGGCTGCCCTCTCCGGTGGAAATGGCAGAGGCGTGCCAGAAGGCCCGAAAGCAAAACTCTCCCAAGGCGCACAGTGAAAGGGGTGGGTGGTCCAGCGTTAGGGCCCCCTTCCCCAAAGAACAAGGGAGCGTGCAGCGCCTGCCTGGCCTCCACCTCTCCAGCCAGCCGGGCTTGCGCACAGGATGTGGGTGGGTGCAGCTGAGGTTCTCCAAGGTGCGTGGCTCAGTTCGGTTCAGCTCTGTGTGGCCGTCCCAGACCTAGAACCTAGCCTCCCTCTGCAGCCCGGTTCTTCCGACCAAGCCCTGCGCTTGCTTGCTTAGTTTCCAAGTGATCGTTCCCTCTGCCTCCGCTGGTCTGGGCTGCTTCCGCACGCCTTCCTCCTCCTGGCGGAGCATAAAGATGGGTGGAACGCTTCACTGAAGTTGGGAGTCTCTAAGCATGTGCAGAGTACCTCCCATTGCTTGGCCTGATGGAAGTGGACCTTGGGTTGAAGCAAAGAGGGTGAGGTCAGCTGCATCACTGCCCTGGGGAAGTTGGCATTGCAAAATTGGATGCGAAAGGGGGCTGCAGAAGGGGCAGAGGGGCAGCTGCATTAAGGAGCAGGAAGATCTTAGCCATGGTTTATTCATTGACTAAGCTGGAATCAAACAGCATGCTAAACTCTAAACCAGAATGGCTGGGTTGATATATTCAGCCCGTGTTTCTCAACCTTGGCAACTTGTGTGGACTTCAATTCCCACTCTGGCTTTGCTCTACTTTCTCAAAGTGCCACCGCTGTTGCATTCTTTCTTTCTGTCTGTCAGTCCATCCATCATCCATCCATCCATCCATACATACATACAAAAGGTCTGCTTGTCTGTCTGCCTGCCTTTCTGTCTACCTACCTACCTATCTACCAATATAGATCTATCTATCTATCTATCTATCTATCTATCTATCTATCTATCTATCTATCTATCTATCTATCCATCCATCCATCCATCCATCCATCCATCCATCCATCCATCCATCCATCCATCCAAAATGTCTGTCTGCCTTTCTTCCTGCCTACCTACCTACCTACCTGCCTGCCTGCCTATCTGTCTTTCTGTCTACCTACCTACCTACCAATATAAATCTACCTACCTACCTACCAATCTACTTATCTACCTACCTATCTATCCATACATTCATCCAAAAGGTCTGCCTGCCTATCTACCTATCTATCTACTAATCTACCTACCTACCTACTTGTCTCTGTCTGTCTGTCTCTCTCTCTTTCTCTCCATCCATCCATCTATCCATGTTCGAAGTGACAGCCCTGCAGGCACATTGGGAAAGTAGAGCAAAGCCAGTCTGGGAGGGAGGGAGGGGAGAGAGAGAGAGGGAGAGAGGGAGAGATCTGATGCATCTGATTGAAATGAGGCCTAGTTTAGACTGAGGCTCTTTTCCACATTGAAACCTCTTTGGCTTCTATTAAAGGTTTTGTGGACAAAACATGGTCAAGACTATCAGGAAACTCTCACATTTTGTTGAGGCTTTAAACAGGATCCATTGGACCAGATCTCCACCCTAAAAATTACTTTTCCCCAATGTATTACAGTGCCAATTCTGAAGAAGGCAAAACCAAAATGTACTGGTAAATTACAAGAACAGACACACACACTCCCTTCTAACCCTGTTGGAGCAGGTGATTGGGCTAGAATAGATATCTCATTATCTTTCTACTCCCTCCCTCCTTCTTTATTTATTTTTCTTTCTGTCCCTTCCTTCCATCCCCCCTCTTTCTTTGTCCCTTTTCTTTCTTTCCCTTTTCTCTTCCTTCCTTCCTTCCTTCTCTCTCTCTCTCTCTCTTCTTTCTCTCTCTTTCCCTCTCTCAGGCTCACCCCATTGACTTGACTTGCTTGGGCAGGTCCCTCCAATGCAGTGGGCTCAATGGGGTGGACCTGTGGGGCCAGCACCTAGAACGCAGCAGTGTTGGCATGTTTGAAAAGTAGAGCAAAGCCAGAGGTCAGTAATTTTTGCTGCAAAGAATCACAAAAGCTTCTGGGTTGTGCACAAGAAGGGACGCACATGTCAATGCAATTCAGCAACATAAATAAAGAGATACAAATAAAACAAATCAACCAGAATTGGCAAAGCATCTCTGATTAGATGTTATTCACTGCTAGAATCTAATCAGAGATGCTTTGCTGATTCTAGTGCAATGACCTGCTCCAGCAGGGTTAGAAGGGAGTGTGTCACGTGTATGTGTGTGCATGGCTAAAACCGGGTCAAGTATCTCTGGGGAGGCCAGTCATAAATTAGAACACTTGCTAAACAACCAGCCATTAAGTGAGGAGCACTTGTATTTGGTTTGCCAGTCACCTGGCCACACCCACCCAATCACATGACCACCAAATCACACCTCCCCCGTCATGTGACCAGCAAGCCATGCCCAGCCCGCAAGCCACACCAGCCAGTCACGTGACCAGCAAGCCACACCCTCAAATTAGGCCACGTCCACAGAAATTTGAATCCCACCCCTGCGTCGGGGGCACCGAGGATGTGTTTGTAGCACCAAGGGGGCAGTGGACTGAAAAAGTTTGGGAAGCACTGATCTATCCCCTCCCACTGATGAAGGAGATGCTATTTCACCTGGCCA
This sequence comes from Notechis scutatus, assembly GCF_049901735.1. NCBI lineage: Eukaryota > Metazoa > Chordata > Lepidosauria > Squamata > Elapidae > Notechis > Notechis scutatus. The sequence continues at coordinate 81,319,475 of NC_142013.1, read as the reverse complement.
AAGGGAAGGTCTTTACCAAATTAGATCTCAGAGAAGCATACTATTGAGTGCACATCAAGGAGGGAGATGAATGGAAAACAGCATTCAACTGACCCCTAGGGAGCTTCCAATTCAAAGTCATGACTACAGGTGACCCCAGCTGTGTTCATACAATTAATAAACGAGGTGCTACACGAACATCTCTATACGGGGGTTCTTGTCTACTTGAATGACATTCTGAGACGATGGACGACCACATACCCCTAGTCCGCCAGGTACTGGAAAAACTTCTAGCAGCAAACCTGCACGTCAAGCTGTCAAAATATGAATTTCACTGTGTACAGTTGGACTACCTGGGCTACCAAGTCTCCAATGAGGGCATAGAGATGGACCCAGCCAAAGTACAAGCCATTCTGGGCTGGCAGCCCCCTCACACCTACAGACAGCTACAAAGCTTCAAAGGTTCGCAAACTTCTACTGACAATTCATCCCCTCCTTTGTGAGGATTGCCAAACCCATGATGAACCTCCTAAAGACAGGGAGTTCAGGAATGAAGCCCCGCTCAGGGCAACCCCTACAGTGAGACCTTAACCTGCCAAAAAGCATTTGAAACACTGAAAGAACTGTTTGCGAAAGAACCAGTGCTGAAGCATTCTGACCCCAAACAACCCTTCATCATTCGAACAGATGCCAGTGACGTGGCAGTGGGAGCAGTGTTACTCCAAAGAAATGACTAAAGAAGCCTAGAGCCCTGCGCCTACACCTCCCGCAAGCTCACAGACACAGAGAGGTGATGGGCTGCATGGGAAAAAGAGGCTTTCGTGGTGAGATGGGTACTGCAAACCTGGTGCCACCTGCTGGAAGGGGGGGGGCAGAGACCATTCAAAATCTGGACCAACCATAAAAATCTGGAAGCTCTTAGGACCTGCAAAAACTATCACTCAAACAAGTCCACTGGGCTCAATACTTCAACTGATTCGACTTCATGCTAAAATACATCTGGCGGGCAGGAGAAACTTTTTGGCTGACGCCCTCTCCTGCATGCCTCAGTACAAATGCAAAAGGGAGGAGGTCATAAATGCCATCATCCCCCCTACCCAAATAGCTACGCAAGTAACTACCAAACAATACCGCAGTCAGCAAGACCAACCCGCAGACGACCTAACTATGAAAGTAAAAACTTCTAGCAGACTCCTGGTTTTGGGACAATCAACATATTTTAACAAAAAGAGATGACCTAGTTTGGAAAGGGACAAAACTGTATGTTCCAGAATCCCTACACATCCTAGTCCTTTAGAGAAACCATGATGCCAAACCACTAGGCTACTTCGGGTTCTTAAAGACTTTACACTTAGCTCGGAGGCAATTCTGGTGGCCTGACATAAAGAAAGACATGGACAGTTATGTGATGAGTTGCACCATTTGTGCTGCGATGAAAAAACAACCAGGAAAACTCCCTGGACTGCTACAGAGGGTAGCGGAGCTGACGAGGCCAGGGGAGGAGATTGCAATGGACTTCATAGTGGAGTTGCTGAAAAGTGGTGGAAACACCATGATCTGGACTGAAATAGACTTATTTTCCAAACAGGCACATTTCATACCTTGCAGCGGACTGCCCTCAGCCCACCAGTTAGCCAAGCTGTTCCTAAAGCACATCCTGAAGCCTACATGGAGTACCACGGATAATTATCTCAGACAGAGGGGTCCAGTTCCCGGCCAAATTTTGGAGGGAGTTCCTGCGGTCTATTGGGTAGTCTCAGGGCCTTAGCTTGTCCTTTCATCCAAGCACCAATGGGGGAGCAAAGAGATTGAATGCCATGGTAGAGCAGTACCTGAGGTGCTACATGAATTATCAGCAGTCCAATTGGGTGGACCTCCTGCCTTTTGCTGAAGCCTCATACAATAATGCTATTCACAGTAGCGTGGGACTAATCCCCTTCAAAGTAGTGAGCAGTATGGACTTCGTCCCAATGCTTGAGTATCCAAGGATTCCCCCCTCCTCAGTTAGCCTGACCGATTGAATGTCAATGCTGAAAGCAACTGGAGAGAATGTCAAAAAAGCACTGGCAAAAGCGGCACAGAGCTATAAGAGACAGGCAGATAAACACTGAGCCCAACAATGGTCATTCCAGTTGGGGGAGAAGGTCTACCTCTCCACCAAATATCTGAGGTTAAGATACCCTAGCAAGACATTGGGGCCAAAGTTCATGGGACCATTCCCCATAGTAAAGATCATCAACCCAGTCACAGTGCAATTGAAGTTGTACCAATTACTAGGGAAAATACACCTGGTATTCCATAGTATCCTCTTAAAACCTATGGTCGGATCGACCTTGAGACCCCTATCTTATGAACCCCCAGATCCCATGGTCATAGGAGGCCAAACCTATTACGAGGTGCAGTGAATCCTCAATTTGAGGTGGCACAGGAGACAACTCCAATATTTAATCAAGTGGAAGGGCTACCTCTTATCAGGGGCATCTTGGGTAAAGAGTAAGAACATCCAAGCCTATCGCCTTGTAGCAAGGTTCCATGCAGAAAATCCAACCAAGCCTGGGTGGGGTTCGCAACCCTAAGTTCTATACCTGCACTCAGTTTGTTTTTCTTTTTGTGTTGTACAGGTCCACCTTCAAGAAGTGAGAGGAGCCGAATGTCAACTCATAAAACATTTCTATGCCTGTTTTAGAGTTGCCATGAACAGAAGGAGGGGGGGGAGAAAGGAATTTGAAAGAGCAGTGCAGCAGTTTGGAAACGAAAGTGCATTCCATTCTTATCTTCCAAAGATTATAACTAAGCAACCGGAGTTTCTGCCGTGCAAATCTCTAATTGGAGAACGTGATTGATGACTCTTGGTTATGAACATGTTTTGTTGTAGAATATGAATTATGATATACCCAAAGGGGTGAAGGAAAACCAGGATCAAGGGTGACAGTGAATTATGTGTCTCAGAATTGGTTACCTACAGGTCATTCTGACATGTTAGCTCCTAATAAATCCTTTGAAGTTTTTGAAGCTTGGCTTAAGGCTCATGATTTAATTAGGGCAACTGCTGGAATCCTGACACAAATCTGAAATACATTTCTCCCCCTTCCCCATCTTGTTTACAGCCCCAAAAACTAAGAACAGTTTCTTCTTCTGGTTGTTTAAGTCAAGAGCTAACTGTATTTCTGTAGTTATTCACATACACTAATTTATCTAGTTGTTGTTTTTTTAAAAGCAACAGGGAGAAATTTAGCACCATCAATTAAGAGACATGGTACAATTATTATTTTTTCTTTTCTCTATGTCACCATCTTTTCCCCAATTGTTAAAAGGTATACTGGGTTTTTTAAAGTTGGGTATTCCTATAAAATCAATCTAGCATGGAAAAAGGGTCAAATCTTCTTCTATTAAACCTTTCATTCCAATAATTTTAACTGAACAGAGATACTAGAGTTCCGGTATGTTTTGATCCTAATACTGTTCATCCAACAAAGGTTCTATATATTCCAAAGTTGCCCAAATAAAATTAATACTAACTGCTGGTTTCTAACCGCCACCTCTCTTTCCCGCAGACCCCACTGCTTAGAAAGCAAGTATGAAGCACAAACATTATAGAAATCCAACCAAATCACTAAAACCCTAAGCTCCAGTTGCTGCTGTGTTGATTTGTTGGAGTCCAGTTTCATATCTATAAACATACATAGGTGTGCTAGTTTCCAATATTTAATATTTGACAACAGGGAAGCTCCAGATTCAGAAAACTAAATCCACCCTTATTAATTGCTAGTTGCATTGTAAGGATATTCTCAGAATTGAAAAAACCCATAGAAAATTTAAAACTAGGAATTGATTTCTGAATATATCTTCCAGATATATGAACTGAGATTCCTCTCAAAATGTAAACTTGCTTTCTGAAAGTTGAACTTTAAGATTGCACTTGCTGCATTAGGCATGGCGTGACTTTTTCTGAGCACATAAGAAAGTTTAGTGATGAAAGGAACTGTGGAATAAGGCTTGGTATGTATAGGAGGAAAAGATTATCTTTTGTGGGCAATGAGTCACATTCATAATGTCCTCTTTTCTCCAAAATAAAAGTCTTTAAAGAACTTTCTTCAGTTCATGAGTTTAATGGAATACATTTGATTATTATTTCTTGTAAAAGAACATAGTTCTAGTTTGCATTTCATTAAATGTTGTAATGTAGTTTTTTGTTTGAAATTACCAAAATCTACATAAAATGCATATCTTTATGAGAAAAGATACTACTTTTCTGAAAATACTTTTCTGAAAACATGCTTATGTTCAACTTCTTTAGCATAGTAGTGGCAATGTATATAGAACGTTTTGTTATCTTTTGAAATTTCATTAAAGGAATGATGTACATACTATAAGTGCCAAATTAGGGCTTGAGATTTTCCAATGCTAAATTATTTACCACCGAAACCTGTGGCTGAAATTATTTTTTACACTATGCCAATTTAACACTGTGCCAATTACATCGATAATTTAAACATCTGTTGTCCTCTTAAACTGTGCTCCCTTAAGCAATTATTCTAGTGCAATTAAATCCTTTCATTCAAAATATACTGTTGATTTATTTGGTAAAGCTAACAAATGGATGGTAGATTAAAAAACTTTAGCGTACATTAAATACTTGCTTTTCAGAAATAAAAATCTTAGAAGTAAGAAAAACTTTGTTGCATCAGATTAAAGGCAACACCCAGTAATTTAATCTTGTGAAACTCTTAAGCAGCACAGCAGAGTCTTTCCCATTCTTGTTAATAGAATAACAGAGTTGGAAGGGACCTTACAGGTCTTCTAGTCCAACCCCCTGCTCAGGCAGGAAACCCTATACCATTTCAAACAAATGTGTCCAATCTCTTCTTAAAAACTTCCAGTATTGTAGCACCCGCAACTTCTGGAAACAAGTTGTTTCACTGATTAATTGTTCTGTCAGAAGATCTCTCCCTCATTCTAGCCTGCTTCTACTCTTGATTAGTTCCCGTCCTGCCTTCAGGTTTTTTGGAGAATAGCTTGACTGCCTCTTCTTTGTGGCAACTTCTTAGATCTTGGAACACTGCTATCATGCCACCCCTAGTCCTTCTGATCATTAGACATAACCAATTCTTGCAACTGTTCTTCATATGTTTTAGCCTCTAGTCCCCTAATAATCTTTGTTGCTCTTCTCTGTACTCTAGAATCTCAACATCTTTTTTATATTGTGTCAATGAAAACTGGATGCAGTATTCCAAGTATGGTCTTACCAAGACATTATAAAGTGGTATTAACACTTATGTGATGTTGATTCTATCCCTCTATTAATGAAGCCTAGGACTGTGTTGGCTTTTTTGGCAGCTGCAGCACACAATTTTTTCAGCCTCATCAGATTGTCTCCTTCAGGCAAAATTATAATTATTATTAAAGTTTTATTAAAAGAGTTTTCCTGTAGAATTTTGTAATATTTGGATTTTTAAAAAAAATTAGGGGAGATAGTGGGTATTGTTTTAGAGGTAAATTGCACTATGTGCTGACCTCACATTAGAACTCACCCATAATTTTACAGCCATTTTAAATTTCTGTAAACCATGAGCAACATGTTTCCGCTGTAATATGAGATATGTTCTTGATATACTTTCCCGCTTGTCAAGATAAGATATATTTTCTGGATAAGCAGCCAAGTAGTTTAGTTGATAGATTAATTGAACAACCATAATGATAAACAACTGGCTAAACAGCCACGGCTTTTTAAAATAAATCCATATTGTGTTTGCTTGAGAAAAAGAAGAAATGGAAGTCTATTTTCAACATCCTAAAAGAATAAGAGCCTTTGGGTGACTTTTTAATCTTCACTGTTTGAACAATCTTCTCAATTTAGTCTTATAAAATAAGATGAACCTCAACCAACACTTTGTTTCCTCAAAAGCTCTATTTATATTGTCTTTAGCTTGTGTGTGTATTTATATCCCGCCTCCTAAACTTGCTGCACCACTCCAGGGAGTTAATGCAGTATGAGTTAGAAGCAATAGAATACCTGAATAATTAATAGAAGCTATAATAATAGAACGAAAATAAAGTTGAAGTCCACCTATCTTGAAGTAGCCAAGGTTGAGAAACACTGGTTTCGATGAGAGTCACTTTGGTGCAGGGTTTAAGGACAAAGGGGTTAGAAACCAAGAGAAACACAAAACCAGTGAGATGATTTATGAAGAAGGCAAATGGCAAATTACTTCCCAAACAAATAAACTGCCAAGTAAATCGCCAAGTAAACTGCCAGGACTTGTCAGAGGTTTGACTCAAAGCGATATATGTCTATGCACACAGAAAGAGTGAGATAAATGTGGGATGGGACGGGAAAGCATTACTGCTGTTTAGTCTTTTCACCATCTAAAACTCCCAACTTCCCCCAAAATACACCCTACCTGAACAGGGCAAGTGTCTCTCTAAATGAAAGATATTTTTGGAAGCTTGGTATTTATTTAATTTTTAGAGGCCAAGGTTTGGTGAGGTGATGATAGTAGAAGAGTGAAATTTTTCTTTTTTTTATGGGTTGTTTGTAATTTTACCTTTGAACCTTTTTAGTCATATCTTTTAGGATTTATGCTCTATGATTTTTGTGGTTTTTGCCCCACGATGTTTTGAAAAAGTACTATAATACTTGGCAAATGGGACACTGTTATTTGGTGAATCAGATGGTTGGAGTGTTATTGCAACAGCACAAAGGCGTATCTGAGAGTTATAGGTTGCCCAACCCTGAATTATGGGTTGAAGAGAAACTGACAAAATGAAGGCAAAGGGAGATAAGGTTTTAATACAGAAAGAAAATGGTCGTACAAGACTAACAACATAAATTAATGTAATTTTGCATCCAGGAAGTGCCTAAGCCACATAGAGCTCCCCTAAAAAAAGCTGACTGTAGAGAGGGGTCTCAGTGACTGACAGCTTTTGTAACATTTTAAGCGTAATATAGAGCAGTGGTCGTCAACCAGTGGGCCGGGGACCACTGGTGGTCCATGAGAAAATTTTGGTGGTCCGCACAGAAATGTCCCCCCCAAAGCAATTAATCCACGCTGTGCAGGAACACAAGGCTGTGCCGCCCACATGGCGTGCCCACCTGCTGGCCCCCACCCTTCGGCTGAGCGTAAACCTTACGTTGAATAGAGCCATGTGAGCTGGAACTGGAAGGTAAGACCAACAGCGGGGGAGGGAAATCCGCCCCGCGGTGGCTTTCTGACGTTGGTGGGAAAGTTAGTCCTATATTCCAGAGCTGCAGTAGTCACAGGACTGGCTCTTTGGTCATCGCGGAGCAGCTCCTCCAGTCCATGGTAGGCCGGTGCACCCGGGTGGAGGAGCAGCTACTCCGGGATGACCAAAGGGCCAGTCCTGTGACTACTGAAGCTCTGGAATATGGGACTGACTTTCCCACTGATGTCAGCAAGCCACTGTCAGTCAAAATTCATATTAGTGGTCCATGGGATTTAAAATTATAAGTGTGGTGGTCCCTGAGGTCCAAAAGGTTGGCTACCCCTGATGTAGAGCAATATATGTAGTTTATGGGGTCACAGGATGGAATAGTTTATCAGTGCCATAAAAAACATAAGAAAAGGAACAGTACCCCTTCACTAATTTTGATGCCAATATTAACAGCTGCCTGGAGTTGCCTCTAGATAAGATGGGTGGCACAGAATACAACACACAAATAAAATAAAATCAATCAATCAATAAAAATAAAAGCTAATGTAGTTATTTCCATGAAATAGTGCAAAATCATAGAATAGTCTGTAATATCATTGCTAGGATCACGTGGAGAGAGTGGCTTATCCACATAAGTGATTTATAACATAATGCCATCACTATAGGGAAACATCACCAGAGTTGATAGCTTTTATTTCCCTACAGCCATGGCTGGATGATAGTATAAATCACAAGTGTAAATAGTCTCTGTGTCAGTGTGATCTGATGCGTTTACAAGGAATGAATGATTGATTGATTGATTGATATATAATATACACACACACAGCATTCCACATTAGTACTAGTAGCAGTGAGATGGCTGAGGTGTCCGGTGAGGCCATTGGTTGCCCCAAATGGTGTTGAAATAATTTTTGGAACAGGAATATTGCTATTGTGAATACATTTCTCTGTCAGTTCTGGATATACACCAGAATAGACCTTAAGCCTCAGGAAATCTTGGTACATTTTCCATTGTCAGGCACGAGCGAGCAGCAAATCAAGATTTCAGTTTGGTACAACAGCCCTTCTTTAGTACAAACTGGTGCTTACAAGAGAACCTAGGTTTATGTTGATATTTCTTAGGAATATAAAACCAGAGAATGCTTGGTTACTCAGTGCATGTGTTTAAGTGTCTATTGTAGAAAGTATTGTGAAATGAAACTAAATGGAAAGGCAGGCAGAAATAAATTATTTTATATGAAATAAACCAGTTAAAATACATCTAATTCTTGATGTGCTCTGGATTAGACATTGATTTTTACCATCTCCTGAAAAAATCCTTGAGACAAAGGTAGCTTTGGATATCTACGTTGTACCTCTCTTCATTCCATGAATCCATGTGTGCTTTTCTTTAAATGTTAAATGTTCCTAATATCTATGGGGAAAATCTGATATAGATATACAATGTTATATATTTTAAAATAATTTGTTTTAATTGCATACTACAAAATGGGTTGTAATAAAAGCAGCGTATTGTCATTAAACTAGTTATAACTAGCCTTTAAATTTCTAAAGGGAAAAATACACCTGGAACTTTTATTCATTTTTATGAACTACTCAGTGATGGCAAGCAAAACATGCACAGATCACCATCCACTGGTGGTGGGATTCAAATTGTTTTACCACCGGGTTTAGTGTGCGTGGTTTGGTGCTTTGCCTAACGTCGGCATGCAGCTTTCCCCACACCAGCTGACACCTGCAGCGCAAATCAGCTGAAAAGTGATCCTGCGCCTTTTCTCTTTTTCTTCTCAACTGATTGTCGGAGGATTTTTTCCCTCCTCACAGCTGATTGTCGGCCTTTTTTTTTTACTACTGGTTCAGCCAAACTGGTCTGAACCGGTAGCATGTCACCACTGTCATCATTGTAAATGCAGACGGCCACTAAGCAAGGCCTATCTGCATGTAGTTCTAGTCTGGTGGTCTTGAAATATTTCCGAATTATTAAGTGTTTGGAGAGAAATTAGGAGGAAAAAAATCTGAAGTAAATGTTCAGAATGCCTATGAGGTAGCAGTAGAGTCATATATTGAGTGATCTTCAATATACTTCTTTCTGAATGCTTGCAAAGATTTTAGACCCACAAAATACAACATTCTTCCTTATAGCAAAGATACAACATTCTTCCTTATAGCAAAGAAAAGCTTTTCCCCCCCTGAAGTTACATGATTTCTTAGAAGCTTCAAGGGATTATCTAGGACAGAAGACATTAGTTTTTGACTATTGAAATCTTTTGGCAGTTAAAATGGAAATGAATTGCTTTTGTAATAAACTATTTGACCCTTCAAAACATGACACCAAACAGGAAACTCCATTGCTTATGAGTCACTTCAGTAACTTTTTTAGAAGTAACAAAATGGATACGAAACAATTTAACTATCACATGATCAATTTGTTTCCTGCTCTTTTCTCCTTTAATTAAAACCTAGTGCATGTGTAAAAACTGTATCTCTACTTCATTCAAGTTCACAATCTTTGCTAGGCTTCAGTTTTGATTTAGAACTGAAGAACCTAAAATGAGATTTTTTGCATTTGTGAAATGAAATGACAGCAACATGACTAAGCCTGTGGGGTGAAGTGTTGGTGGTTTCAAGTATCTTCTCACCCAAAAGCCCTACAAATCCTCAAAGTTTAAAGATTCTGCATCCTGCCTTGGTGTAATGGCTTTGGTAGTTCTGCTACTACTACCTGTCTTCCAGGAGGATGCCTTACAATACTTGCTGCCATGCTTACTATGTTCTGTGAGACGAATAGGGACTCTATGCCCTCTACTGACAAGGGAGGGGGAAGAGGAAATAATTTGTTTAGATTTATAGTGTTGAAACCCAAGGTTAGGGAAATCTTTGTGGAGCTCAAAAGAGAGAAATAGAATCAAACTTTACATTTTAAAGAGAAAAAAAATAAAAGAATATAAAAATTCCTTTTTAACTGCAAGTAGTTACAAGCAAAACTATCAGTGGTGGAAAACATAAAATTACAGAGCTGCTCAAACCACATCCTAAAAGAAATTCCAATAAAATATATACTGTCAAAGATAACACTTTAAGTGAATCACAAGATAAGATGGCATGCTCCTATTATGAGACAGTCAGGTGTAAAAAGGCTCCAAGTTGCATAAAAGGACACAAGGCTCCAAGTTGCATATATACAGTCAATGGATTCCAGAGAGAATAACATTTAAATTGTATATACATTTCAAACAAAGTTCTTCTTTTATGACCAATCCTTTGTATATCTGCCTTGTAGTAAAAGATGGTTATCTCCTAACCCATCTCATAGCGATAGAAAGAAGGTGCCATGAGTTAGAGAGTTCAGACAAAGAATGAGGGAAACCTCCCCCAGCCCACCAAGGGTCAATCCAGTGACCAATCAGGATTACAGATGTGGTCACGTGACATGGACTATATTTCCCAGGATACCTTTAACTACGTTTACCATGATGCATTCCCTTAAAGGGACCGCTCATAATTCCTAAGTGACTATCCAATTCCCATATACTGGCTGGGACAGCACACTCCCCGCCTCCCAGGGTGTTGCGGAGGCATATGCTCGTGTAGAGCATCTTAGTGGACGTCTGGTGGTTGCTGGCGGCCATTTAGGGTGTCCTAGCAAAAGTGTACTGATTGGTGGTGGCCTTTTAGGCTGGAACGTTATTCTTGCTTTCAATGGTGCCAAAGGGCATCGGAAGGTCATTGGAATGGGTGGTGCTAAGGCATTTGCCTGGGTTGGAGTCTGCATCTGAGCGTCACTGACAATTCCTACGATTCCCACATCCTAGTGGAGATTTGATGGCCACTGGGCCGTCTACAGGGCTGCCGACTGACTCGGAGAAGAGAAAGGTGCATGGGGCATTATTTCCCAGCAGGAGTAGGATATCAGCCTCTGGATCTAGAGCAGGGAAGTGATGAGGCAGGTGCTGTAGGTGAGGCATGCTACTTATGACCTCCGGTGTTGCGATCTGATTGTGGTTGTTCAGTACCCCATCGCATTCAAATACGGGCGATAGTGGGAACCGGGAACTTCCATCCAATGACTCTATGCAAAGTCCAGTAGCTCTCCTCCCCGCCATGCTTCTTGGTCCGTGGCATATTGATACAGTGAAGTGAAGTTCGTCCTGTTGCACGTCAAAGAGGTCGAAGAATGCGGATCTGGCCAGGGTGCACGTGCTTTGAGTGTCCATCAGCACATACATTTTCATGGTATCTTCAGGGCATCCTTCAGGGTACACTTTGACTAAACAGACGAACGAGGGCATGGTGGGTCAGCACGCAGTGTTGTGCAGTTGGCAGTCATCGCCGGTTTAGGTAGGGATTTGGCAGCCTGCCGCAGAGCCCTGTGTGCTTCTGTGGTATGTAAGGCTCCTTGTTCGAAGGAGGGTTGCAAGATATCTGCCGTGATGGCTCGGCGTCTGGGTGGTCGGGTGGTCGGGTGGTCGGGTGCTGGTTACTTTGGCAGATGTGACATTGCACTTTGGTTGTGCAGTATTTGGGTGAATGTTTGGGTTTGCAACACTTGTAGCAGTATTGGTACTCTCTTAGCAATTCTTTTCGTTGGGTCATCGATTTCGCTGCAAACCCAGTGCAGCTATTCAGCGAGTGATGAGTGTTGTGCATAGGACAAAACTGTATTCTCCTTGTGTTCAGAGATCTAACGTGGGTTGTATCAGATGAGTTCTCTCACCAACTGTGTGTGGATGAGGAGTCGATCTCGGTGTCATGTGTTGACGTTTGGTGATGATCTGTAGACATGTGCAGTAGAGGCTGGAGAGGTCCAGAGTTGCGATAGCGGTCTCTGTTAGGTTGGTAAACTCTGCGTCTGAGGCGAAGGTTTCTGAAGCTGTTGCAGGACTCTGTTTGCCGGAAGACAAATTCTTGGAGAAAGGCAAAGGGAGGGTCTCATCTGCGGTTTTTGGCCAGAAAGGCGTCGGACAAAACAATCCATCATTCTAGTATTTCTTGTGGGAGTTTGGTGAGGATTGCTTCTTGCGTTATGAAGATATCAAGGCAAGCCAGTCCTGGTAACTCAGAACATTCTTTGGCTGTTCGCAGCTCCGTAAGGATGTTGGAAAAGTCCTCTAGTTTTCGGGTTTCGTGGATGGCGATACATGGGAAAGTGTAAAGTTGTTCTGGGAGCGAGTATTCCATCAATGTGTCTTCGCCATATTTCCAGTTCAAAGCATCCCATGCTCATTTTAGAGCGGTGTCTGGGTCGTTAAGTAAGCCTGTGTAAATGTTTTTCACCATGTAGCTAGACCATGGTCCTAGCCATGCCAACAGAAATTTAAGTTCTTCACCGGGAAGCAGCTGTTCTTTTTGGGCAGTGTTTGTGAAAATAGACTTCCATAGTAGGTATTCTCTGCCTGGCTTGTCTTTGAATTTGTACACACTGCTGGCTGCTAAGTCTAACCTTCCACACCTTAGTAATGGTTCTCTGTTACTTCTCTGTGAGGGCAAGTCATCTCTTCATATGACGTCATCGTAGGCATGGCATTCTGGCTCAAGGGCATGTGTTGTGGATGGTACGTGGTTCGCCAGAGAGTACTTTATGAGGAGGTCAGCATCTGCCCCCACATATGTAGGTAATACATTTTGAGGTTGGGTGTAGGTGCCACGCTGTGTGTCAGAGTTGTTTAGCGGTTGTGGTGAGAACTCATTAGCCTGAGGATTGAGTGTGGCAATTGTGATTGGTTGTAGGTCAACTTGTTGAGAAGTTGTTGTGAGCACTGGTGGGCTAATTTGCTCACCTGGCAGGCCATGAGATGTTGGAGTAGGGTTGCTGATGCTGGGAAGAGAATCTCGGACCTTAGTATGTACAACACCAGTTGGGTAAGGTTTGCTGTTGGTAGGAAGTGAATCTCGTACTTTAGGACGTACAACGTCAGTTGCATAAGTAATGTGTAGAGTCTATGGTTGAGGTTCATCCCTGTGCTTCTCTGGTTGTGGGAGACTGTTAGGCAACTGAGGTGGCTCCAGCTGCTCATTTTGTAGCGAGTGCTGCTCATCCACGTAGGCCTTGACCTGTGTATCTGGGCTCTCTTCTCCCAACTCATCGAAGTCAAAGTTGAGGGAGGCAGTGTTGACCGCCTTATGCCATACTGCAGCCTGTGCTGTTTTCACTGCCGTCTCTCTTTGTCGTTTGAGTAACTTGACTTGGGCCTGAGTTTTGGCTATTTCTGCCTGTTGTTTGGCTACTTCTACTTGTTTGGCCATTTCTGCTTGTTGATTGGCCATTTCTGCTTGTTGACTGGCCATTTCTGCTTTCTGCCGTACCACCTTTGTCGTAATACGTAAATCTGCCTCTGCTGCTTCAGCTTCAACTTGGGCTCGTTTGGCGTAACTTGCTGCTTTGGAGGCCTGAGATGCGCCGATACGACAGGAGGATGTTCTGGAAGGATGGTGAGAGCTGGCAGCAGAGAATTGGTGTGAGACACTAGAACCTGCCTGCGATCTAGTCAATTTGGGATGGAGGGAGGAGGCTTTCCTTGAGTGGTGGGAAGAAGCTGCTTGTGATTGAAGACCTCTGTCAGATGTGGACTTCTCCCTCGCCCCTTGTTCCTTTTGAAGCACATTGAAGATCGCATCTGAAGGGAGTTTCTGCCTTCCCGAACACTGTCTTTGCGTTCTTTGTTTGCCTCCTCGAAGCAATGAATGTGTTCATGGAACTCTAGGTCTTCCAGGTTCGACTGTATGTATTTAAGCTTATTTTCACTGTCTCTCCACCGTGTGAGGTGCTCCTCTAACTCCTTCTGCATCAGAAAGAGGCTCTCGAGGGGCAACTTGCTTTTGGGGGGTGTCACAGATCTTGACTAGCTCCGTCCATGCGTCTGCATGACAGCGATATTGCCTTTCCTAATCCTCTCTGAAGCGTTTCACCGCAGGTGAGGTAAGCTTCCTATGCTGTCTGAGGTCGTAGGCCTTCTGAGTTATCGCAGCTTCTCCAGAGGGTTGGACGTTTAAAGGCAGTTTTTGGTAACCAGGCGCCACGTTTACAACAAGGGTGGGTGGAGGATTCAGGTCTTCTGGTACATCAGAGACATCTGTCATGGCTGAGGAAGTTGTCATGCTTCAAATTGGCAAAAGGTGACTTTGGAAAAATTTAGTGGTTTTCCATGCAATTCCTTTTTTTTTTGTACTAGGGGGTGTGTCGCGTTGAGCGACCGATCCTTTATTTCGATCTTCTGGTTGATTGCTGAATCCCTTTCAGAAAGCAATTTAGTGGAGCCCTCGCAAGGGTGAGTGCAAAACACAAAGAAAGAAAGACACGAAACAAAAGATTTCTTCAGGTGAGGCAGCACATCGCCTGGGGCAGATGGAATTGTCCCGGCTGAGCCTGAGACAGATGGGATTGTTCAGGCTGCCAGCTTGCTCTGCGCTGTCCTCTTTTATTGTACTGAATCAAAGAGGGGGGGTGAAGGGGATTACAGAAAGACAAAGAAGTTACAAACTTTATCTTTGAGACCAGGCTACGTGATACAAGTAACGAACTTTTTGACTGTTACTGATAAACATGTTTTTTCCTGACTATACATCTTTTATCTGACACAAGCTTCTGTGATGATACTTCGTGACTGATACCGAATACACATCTTTTATCCGACAGACTTTTGTGAAGTTAATCTTATCAACTTCAGCTTCTTCCTGTCAGTTCTTTTCCTGTCAGCTTAGTGAACTTTGCTCTGAGAGGTATATGTGCTGAGCAGGATTTGTCTTATGGAAAAATACTGAGACAGAATAGCCACAGGGGTGCTGCAAGCAGGTAGCAGAAAGTAGAATCGATGCTGGATTTAATGCTGGAGCACATAGGTGGCACTGCAGAGTCTGGGCGATGCTAGCACAGCACACAGTATAGCTGGATTTAATGCTGGAGCACGTAGGTGGCACTGCAGAGTCTGGCCGATGCTAGCACAGCACACAGTATAGCTGCTTCTAGGGTGCGTTGTGAGCTTGCGACAGAAGAGGGCACTAGAGGTTGCATCATGAGTCTGAAGACTAGAGGGCTGAATGCAGAAATATGTGTCGCGTAGTCTGAAGACTTGAGGGCAGAATGCAGAAATATGCCTATAAGGGTCGCTTGCTTCACAAGGTGGCAGCAGAGAGTCATTAAGATGCTATTGCTACACCCATGTTAGGTTGCAGTTACTCTTTAGACCTTTGAATTAAGTTGATTAAATGGTGCACAATAGTTTCAAAAAAGGGATTGTCATTGGATAATCACTCTGGTCAAATTGAATAAATTGTCCACAATAGTTTCAAAGGGGGTTATCATTGGAGAAACACTCTGGTCAATATTTGAGAAACTGTAAAAAATAATAATCAAAGTTTGGGAAATTTCTTCTTGACCACCAGATGGGGCTGTAGGCTGATTTACCAAGATGTGGTGTTGCCCGTTAGGAGAGGGGTGGTTGGGTCTCAAAGGTATTTAATCCTACTCAAAGGAAGATAAATTAATCAAACAAGTACAACACTTCAAAGGGTTATTTGCAGTCCTTGTTATGCTTAAAATTTTCCTAGCATAGAAATAAGATGGATAAACTGTATGGTTTGTGAGGGAAAGGTTCACATAGCTTACTTGCTTACTTTTGTTCACATAGCTTACTTGCTGGAACTGTGATTTATAGCCCCAATAAAACCGGCCAGAGAAGGTTTTATAGCCTGCATTGTAAATGGCAGGAGGCCTCGTGGCAAAGCTGGCTAAGATAGAGGAAAACACATCCTTTGTCTTTACTCCAGGGCACAAGCTAGTTTGGTAAATTAGTTTTTGTAGAGTTAGCTCAGGGAGAGATGAAATAAAGGAAGCTGCTTGTCTGTCCCTTGAAAGATGGGAAGTTTGCTTTCTCTCATTATTTAAAATGAGTCTTTGAAATAGCAGGAAGAGAAATTGAGCAGAGAAGAGGGGGTGGGATGGATGTGGGGAACTCCAGCCCCTCCCACCATGTAAACAGCATGTAAAGAGTTCCGATGCTCACAAAGAGAGATGATGGGAATGCAGGTTTAGATTAACATTGCATATTCACTCCTGGCTTCAATATTATGTTGCTTTATCACAAATCCAAAATTAACAAATTTATTCTGATGGCTTAGGATGCATCTTTTACTTTTCTGTATCTTGTACAGGGGTAGATTCATAAACTGTACAGATGCAGAGAGATAACTCAACAAGACGTCCATAACAAAGAACATTTATTGGTTCATCAGGTATCCTCATAACTCATGTTTGTGACAAAGTTCTTCTTTTATGACCAATCCTTTGTATATCTGCCTTGTAGTAAAGATGGTTATCTCTTAACCCATCTCGTAGCAATAGAAAGAAGGTGCCATGAGTTAGAGAGTTCAGACAAAGAATGAGGGAAACCTCCCCCAGCCCACCAAGAGTCAATCCAGTGACCAATCAGGATTACAGATGTGGTCATGTGACATGGACTACATTTCCCAGGATACCTTTAACTACATTTACCATGATGCATTCCCTTAAGGGGACAGCTCACAATTCCTAAGTGACTATCCAATTCCCATAGACTGACTGGGACAGTACAATATTGCTAAGTAAATCATCACTGCCACCAATGTTTCTGTTCTGTTTCCCTGGATTTTCCAGATTTTTGCACATTGTAATCTTAAATCAGAGGTTTAAGAAAGCAGTTGTTACTTCTGACTTTTAAGTAGACTCAGTACCGGAAGGTAACCTCAGCTAACTTCTTTTAAAAGGACCAAAAATCATTTCTCTCTCTAAAGAAAGGGGAGGAGTTAGAGGGAGTCTATTTTTTGCTGCATGCTCAATTTTCAAGTTGATTGCAAACGTCTGCTGTCTGCCTGGCATGCAGCTGACAGTCTGTGAAAGCAGACTGGAGTCGTTTCACAATGAAAACCTACCGTATTTAGATAGTATAATATTTTGCATGTATAATAAAAATATGCAAGTGAGCAGTTAATTTGGTAGTTAATGGTTGAGGTTGTCAGAAGCAATTACCTTCAAAGCAATTCCTGTACAGACAATGCACAAGCATAATAACTGTTCTTATAGTTCCTGAAGTCCTAAAGCAATTCAAAGGTTTTTGACCAGGCCAATCTCTTCACTGTTATCTACTGCTTTTCTTAAATATTCTATTTGTTTTAATGTTCCTCCAAATATACATACAGTATGTGTAAAAGAAGCAAAATACAGAATGTTCATAGAAAAAAAAAATCCCAAGGTATTTGGTCTATCTATATCATCTATTAAGCAAGTGATAGTCCTCATTCAACAATCACGAAGTTATTACAGTCATTATGACCTGACTTAATTTTATGAATATTTCTATGCCTGAAATGCAATCACGTGACTGTGGGGTCAGCAGTCATACGTTCAAGGATAGGTTGTAAGTAACTTAGTTGAGGTCCACTGTAAAGCAACTGGTTAAGTGACTGGTTATTAACCAAGGATTACCTGTATTGTCCATAGTTAGAATCAAAATGTTATTCAATAGGTGGCTTTTATTTATGTTTAGAGGAAAGAAGATGTATAATTGCTTAGAATTTCTAGAGTTTCAGTTAGCAGTCAATCACCTTGATATAGAATTATAAACTATATATAGAGTTCCTAGTGTTCCTAATGACAAAAGCAGGACAATTTTAAAAACAAAAATAATTGTAACATTGTTGTGCATAGTAGACAGCAACCCAATATTGGTGCTATCTTCACAAAGGAGTCTTCCAATTCCCAGAATAGCAATGTCTGGTATTCTTTTTGTGTGGATTTAATATATGAACAGAGAAATATGCACAATGAAAACTTACTGATACAATAGTAGATGAACAACTTTTTATGCAGTTCTAATTTATGTCATACAAACTAGGGATTCTGCAAAAACTGTCTACTGGGATTTATTGAATACAATTAGCTTTATTCCATATAATTTTTTTTCATAAGAACTGTCTCACATTTATGTATTTTGTTGCATGCTCTTAATTGAAGTAATTAATTTACATGCGTTACATGTACAGTATATCATGCTTTTCTGTCAAGCAAGCGTATGTGATTCTCCTCTTCGACCTTCATGATATTGGAGTGAAAGTGTGATAGTTTTTAGGCCAGAGAAATAGGAATTCAGTTATATGAATAGACTTCAGTGTTCAAAAAGAGTTGAATGAAATCCAGTTTGGTTCAGCTCTAGGAAAATAAGATGCTTTGGATCATTCTATTTACCGTAAATCCCATATATGATAAACTTTGTGCCAGTCATGAAAAACAAGTAAATTAAACCTTGCTCTATTAAAAGCAACTTATGGTGAAACAGAGTTTTCAATGAAAAAAGAGGAAGTAATAAACATGCAGAATTCAAAGTAAAATACTCTAACTGAACTATATAATTGTACTAATTATGTGGAATTCAAGAGATTCATGCAGAGGATGACTGAAGATTAAACATTTGGTTTTTCTGCCTGGATGTTCTTAAACAAGCTGTCCTGCCTTTTTGTCTTTTTTCTTTTTAAAAGATCAAAGGCAATTGTTTAAGAGCTGGATGTTATCTATTTGCAAATCAATATCCTGTTCCTTTCCATTAAAGTATTATATTTTAATTACCTATGGGTTGTTTTAGTAGGTGTGAGTCTTCTTTGTGTCCATTAAAATGATTTGTGTTGAAAAGGGAAGTATTATTTATGTTAGTTAGAGCCTCCAAAATTGGTGCTTCACTCCTTGTGTTCTCATTATTTCAGAGCCTCCCCGAAGCTCTTCTGTTGAGTCACTTAACTTCCAACTTGTTTGAAGTGGAAGAGAAAAGAATGGTTGTTAATAATAGAACTATAAAGTTCCTGACCAGCAGTAATTATTGCTTTGTCCTGTTCCATGGATGTTTAACTCTGGTTTCTCCTTGCTGAGCACTTCAGCACTATTAAACAAAGTGTTTACAGTTCACAACAGTTCATTTAGTGACCGTTCAAAGTTACAACAGCACTGAAAAAAGTGACATGAGCATTTTTCATAGTTATGACCTTTGAATCCCATGATCATGCGATCAGAATTCAGATGCTTGGCAGCTAGTTCATACTTATTGTCAACTCATAAAATGTTTATATGGTCTTTTTAGAATTGCCAACAGAAAGGGAGGGGGGATCAGTGCAGCAGCTTGCAAAACCGAAACTGCATTCCATAAATGTTTTCAAAGATAATAACAAGGTCACCAAAGTTTCTGCTGTGCAAAATTCTAACTGGAGAGCATGGTTGATGACTCTTGGCTATGGATGTGTCTCATTGGAGAATATGAATTACGATATACCCAGGCAATGCCAGACCTTTTAACTCCCAATAAATCTTTTTGAAGTTTTGGAAGTTTGGCTCGAAATTCATGATTTAAATGGGGTTAAGTGCTGGAATCCTGACACTTATGACCTTTGTTGTGTCCCAAAGGCATGGGGCCACCTTTTGTGACTTTTTCACAAACCAAATCAATGGGGAAACAGATTCACTTAATAATCAGTTACTAACTGATCAACTGCATCGATTTGTTTACCAACTGTTGACAACAGGAAAATAGGCCAAAACTCACTTAACAAATGTCTCACTAAACAATAGCATTTTGGGGGTCTATTGTAGTCGTAGGTCAATTACTACCTCTAATGACACCTAGATTGGGTTGTGGCAATTTTTATATTGATCTCCTCCATTGTTCATTTGGAGGAATTCTGGAAGCCTTATCCAGTATTGGACAAGATGGTAATCATGGCCACACACTGAGAAATGTTTAGGAGATTTTGAACTCTAAATAATCTCTGCATAGGAAAAATAACAACAGCTAAACTGATGAATTGAAAATAGATTGAATAATAAATGTTTGAATAAATATTAATATAAGCACAACTACTAAGCTGTCTATGCTTGTAGTATTATTGTCTTAATAGTAATTTCCCAAAATATATTACATGAAAAATTATGCCATCTATTAAATAAAAAGATGGGTGACTTTCCAATATATTCAATATTTTAAGCAAGGTAATAATTGATAACATTTATTTTTGTAAAATATAATTGTAGGTCTTTTATTGATAAGATTTAGACTCAAGCATCAAAATTATTTAAAAATTTTATATTAAGCTTTAGAACCTTGTGACATTTCCTTCAATTAATGGAATTCGTTTTTTTAAAAAAAACCTTCTGTAGAACAAACATTATGACAATTCATTCTGTAAACAATGAATGGCAGTCAGTTGTGCAGAAACAGCCAAAGTGGAACTTTGATTTGTGTTGGTAAGGGTTATTTTATTCTTGATAGAAAGTAACCTGAACTTTTTTTATTCCTAGAAAAGCTGATTGCTTATCAAAGAGAGTTTCATGCTTTGAAGGAGCGCCTTCGCATCGCTGAGCACCGAACCCTGCAACGTTCTTCTGAATTAAATACCATCTTGGAGCAGTTCAGACAGGCAGTGGCAGAAACCAATGGAAGTAAGGATGCATTGAGCCGTGTTTCAGGTACAGATGGATGGATTTGAAGATTACTGGGCTTGCTATTCTCACTGGGTCTCTCCTGCTTTCCATAAGTTATAGAATACAGAATCCTTCTTCTTACATTATTATTTCTGGCTTTCATATGCAATTGAACAGAAAATACTAGTTTTATTTATTACCCAACTTTATTACTATTGCCTTTGCTTTATCTCTCTGTTCCAGGAGTTCTCAAGTTGCGGTATAATTTGAGGATTAATTTTACTTTACATGGATATGAATAACTTCTTTTGGGAGTTGTTGGTTCTGCAATGAAATTTAGCAAATATTAATGTTAGGCATATATTCACTAAACCTATTCAGCCTCTTCTCCCATTCATGCACACCTGCACACCTGCTTTTTACTATGCTCTCTGCTTCTTTCTGCATCATAAACAAGGGAGATCTGTGACTTATTTACTTGATCAGAGCAACAGCAGTTATTCTGCTAGTAAACTTCTTAGGTTCATTGGTTGTATTTAAAGAAGGTAGTATTGCTCATAGGCTTAGGTCTCATCCATTTGTTTTTCCCTTTCCAACCAGAAAATTTTGGGAGGTATGACCTCCAGAAACCCAAAGTCCACCCTATGATAGCAAAGTGATATAAAAGACTCTAAGCTTTGCAACTATCCAGTGGTTGGCTTGTTTGGTTGTTTTGGTTTTGCAGCCCAGGCTCCAAGAGAGAGGATAGAAGCAGAGAAGAAAAACAATAGAATCCCCCAAAGAGTGGAGGTGGAACAAGGGCAAACTTTCAAAAACCTGACTGCTTTGACAGATGAATTCCAAACATCTGGCCACCTTAAATAGAAATGTTGCTTCCATTCTTAAAGTAGTTCAATAATGTGATGTATGAGAGGTTGCTTCTATTTCTTTTGCACCATTGGACTATCTAATTAGAAGGTTTTTATTATTTGGTGCTCTAGTCCAGCAGTCGCCAACTGGTGGCCCCAAGAAAATATTGGTGGGCCGCAGAGAAATGTCACCCCCAGAGCACCCCTCAAAGCAATTAATCCAGGCTGCGCAGAAACACAAGGCTGTGCCACCCACCACCTTACCCGGCAAACTTGCCTGCTAAATTGCTATTTTTCTTTTTTCTGACCATCATCTGTTCTGCTGTGCCGGGAGATTTAGATTAGTCTTTAGATCTTAAGATTTAGAGCGTAAAAGCAGAGCCAAACCTTCCTTACGACTGAAGGTTCTATTATTCAGTGCAGAATCACAGCAAGCAAATTTTATGTGACAGACTCAGGTAGGCAATGGCAGATAGATAGATCACTGAATGATTCTGTGAGCAACTCAATCTGCCTGCCTGCTTTGCCTGATTTTGGGTAAAAGTTGCTCTTTTTTAAAATAAAAAATTCAATATTTACATACATGGTATGTTGTGAGTTAATTTTGTGAATTTGCTTGCAAGCAAATTTTATGTGACAGCCTGAACTAGTTGATGGCAGATAGATAGATCTCTGAATGAATCTGTGATTCTCCCATGAGCTGTTCAAAGCATCCAGTAGTGGGAGGTGCTTCAGTCTCTGCATGTCTAGGCTGGGCTTAATTTGTGGAACGCTCCTCCTCCTCCACGGTACTCCTCCCCAGCGTTCCCCAGTTTTGGCTCAGCCTCGTGAGAGATAGGCAATGCTTGTGATTCTTCCTTGGCCGAAACAGGAAAAATTATTTCCTTGCTAGCAGGTTTGAAAGTTAATCAGCTTGTCTTTAGAATCCTTTAGCCTTCTAATCGCATTGCGATCTCTCGACGTTGGCTCGCATTGCAGAGATCGCTTGCATTACAGGGAAGCACCAATTGTACCCCAAGGCAGCGGGAGGCTTCGGCGCTGCTCCGCGCCCCCTCCCCACAACCGATCTTTCTACCCCTGCCATTCCGACCGATTGCCGCAGAGTTTCTTTACCCGAACAGCGGCGTGAGCTCTTTGCTCCCAACAGAGTCGTATCACTTTCCTTCCCCCTCTGAACACCACTTGGGGTGGAGGATTCAAATACTTAGTACCTTCCACCCTTTCCTGCCATTTAGCCTCATAGGAAAAGCCATCGGAGGCTATTCCTTCACACGGCGGGAGTTTGCTGCTGGGGAGCGCACCAAAAGATTAACGGCCGGAGGCCATCTTTTCTTACAAGACCTCGTGGCCGTGCGCCTGTATTCCATTTCATGCTGTGTGAGGTAACTCTGTTCTGAGCAGAGGTTCCCTTCAGGAACACTGGGGACCATTATACCCTCGTCTTGGTTTTTTCTACATTCGAGGCTATTCTTACAGTTAAATTGTTGGCTTAACCCTCACAGCCCAATCAACCCAGCGGCACAACAGTGAGCACCTAGGCCTGTGTCCGCCTGTGCAGGGAAGCTGTTGAAGGCCTCTACCCTTATCAATCTGGGCCTTTAAGCGTTCTCAATTTGGCTGTTTGGTTTCTCAGCACGTAACATCGTGCCACTTAATTAATATTCATATACATATACATATACATATACATATACATATACATATATATATATATATATATATATTAGTGATAATAATAATAATAATATTATTATTATTATTATTATTTTCTCTTTAGTATAATATTTTAATATCAATAAAATATTATTACTGAGATACGACTCGTTATAGATAGGTATTATTCAAAAAAAAAAGAGGAAAGGGGGCAATAAAAACATCATCAGGGCAACTGGTCTGTCCTCAGATCAGGCCCCTGGGCATGCCAACCGCCTTCACAGTATTGCATTGTATAACAAGCATACTGCAATTCCAACTTCAATCGAAATGGCAGACGGTAGCAGCTCTCAGACCTCATCCTTGAAGGTCAAAGCCAAATCTCAGCACAAACCTAAGCAGGCTAAAGGGAATTCTAAAACTTCAGAAAGGGATGCCATCAGACGCCAGTCATCAACAGAGGCTGCCTCTTCAAAGAGCCACACAGACTTACCATCACCACCGATGCCAGCTTTTTGGATGGGGAGCGCATGTTCAATTGCTCACAACCCAAGGCCGCTGGTCCGCCATAGAACAGGCATGCAGCATAAACTGGCTGGAGCTTCGAGCAGTACATCTGGCTCTCCGCAGCTTTCTTCCACAGGTACGCAATCAGCACATATTAATATTGACCGACAACGTAACAGCCAAAGGTCACATAAACAAACAGGGGGCACACAGTCGAAACATCTCACGCGAGAAGCGGAGCGCTTGTGTCGTTGGGCGGAGAGCAACCTACTTTCCATCAGAGCAGAGCACATTTCAGATCTGTCGAATACACAGGCAGACTGGCGGAGCAGGGCCATGATCGATCAATCGGAGTGGCACCTCCATCCGTCCCTGTTTCAAGAAGCGGTCTGGACATTTGGACAGCCGGTGGTGGACCTGTTCGCTTCCCCTCTCAACGCTCAGCTCCCAAGATTTTTTTCCAGGTACCCCTCGCAAGGAGCGGAGAACTTCAACTCGCTCCACTGTCATTGGCCCCTGGGACTTCTGTATGCATTCCCGCCACTTCTACTGGTTCCCAAGGTCATCCAGAAACTGCTAGACGAGAGGGCGGAACTACTTCTAGTAGCTCCTTACTGGCCCAGACGGCCGTGGTTTGCAGACCTCCGCAGTCTATCCGTATCAACACCATGGAGAATTCCGCCAGCCAGGGTTTCGTTAACCCAGGAACCCCTTCAACATCTGGACCCTCAATGGTTGCACCTGACCATCTGGAGGTTGAGCGGAGTTGTCTGAAGAGCGAAAAGTTTTCCAACAGAGTTATCGCCACTATGCAAGCCATCAGACGCCCCTCAACAACTCGCATTTACAGTGCCACACATGGTCCAGTTTCTGCAAATGGTGTACCGAGTCTTGAATTGATCCCATCTCTCCATCTGTGGCTCAAATCCTAGAGTTCTTGCAAGACGGAATTGACAAGGGATTATCACCTAATATGTTGAAAAGACAGGTGCCGGCCTTGGCATCAGTTCTCACTTGTGAAGGTCTACTTTCTCTTTCCCATCATCCACGCATACGAGGTTTCCTTCGAGGAGCCACAAATTTACGTCCTCCAGCGGTACACCGTTATCCCACCTGGGACCTTAACAAGGTCCTCGTCGCACTCACTAAGGGTCCCTTCGAACTCTTGAAATCGTCAAGTCTCCAATTTCTGACGTATAAAGTAGTTTTCCTTGTAGCGATCACTTCTGCTCGTCGTATTTCGGAGATTGCAGCTTTGTCTGTCAGACAAGATCTTTGTGTTTTCCATTCTGACCGGGTGGTCCTTCACCCTGATCCTACATTTATACCCAAAATTAACTCGGTCTTTGATAGGGCACAAGAGCTGATACTTCCTAATTTTTGTCCCAGACCATCCCAAGGGTTGGAACTACAACGGCATAGGTTTGATGTGAGGCGAGCATTGCAAATATATATCAACCGCACAGTGGCTTTCAGAAAAACGGAGGCCTTATTTGTGTCTTTTCAGCCCAACACCCAGGGATGCAAGGTCTCACCTTCTACAATAGGCCGTTGGCTACGGGCCGCAATAGCGAAAACGTATCAGACTCAATCTCTGCAGGTGCCATGGGGCATAACAGCTCATTCAACAAGGAGCGCTGCAACATCGGCAGCGTGGGCCACACAGGCACCAATAACTGAAATTTGTCGAGCCGCAACCTGGGCCTCTCCATCGCCATTCATTAGGCATTAAAAAATAGATGTGTTTGCATCCGCTGAGGCCGCCTCGGCAGAAGAGTTCTGCAGTGAGTCCACAGGGACCAGGAGGAGATCCAGGCCAGACGGAGTCCCTCCCGTAGGACAGGCCAAGCTTTGGTATGTCCCACTACTGGATGCTCTGAACAGCTCATGGGAGAAAGGGCGTTGGTACTTACCTGACACGCCCATTCTCTTTGAGCTGTAAAGAGCATCCAGCCCCACCCCTTTTTTCCATCTGGTGGGGTCCTGTTTAGGCCAACGAGTTGTTAGGGCATTGAGGACGAGGGCGGCTATTTCTCTCGTCTTTGCCAAAACTGGGGAACGCTGGGGAGGAGTACCGTGGAGGAGGAGGAGCGTTCAACAAATTAAGCCCAGCCTAGACATGCAGAGACTGAAGCACCTGGATGCTCTTCCCAGCTCAAAGAGAATGGGCGTGTCAGGTAAGTACCAACGCCCTTTCTGTGAGCGACTCAATCTGCCTGCCTGCTTTGCCTGATTTTGGGGAAAAGATGCTCTTTTTTTAATAAAAAAAATTCAATATTTATATAAATATTTATAATATTTATATACAAGCCATGCTCAGCCAGTCGCATGACCACCAAGCCACACCCACAAAATAGGCCACACCCACAGAACCCATTAGTGGTCCCTGGGATTTAAAATTATGAATTTGGTGGTCCCTGAGGTCCAAAAGATTGGCGACTCCTGCTCTAGTCTATATCTTATATTTTACCCATTGCACTAAGCCATAATGTAAATTTTATTAAGACAATCTTTATTAAGACTAGACAATCTATGAAATATTGGGTCATTGTTTGTCAGTATTTACTTACCTAAGGAGACAAACAGAATGATCAGGAGGGGGAGTGAGAGAGGACAAAAAAACAGGGTAAGTAAGAGTAACTTCCAACTTTCGGCCAGTTTCCCTATTGACTTTGCTTGTGGGAAGTTGTCAGGGAGTGTCAGAAATCAAAATCCTGTGACAGTGGCTTACCACAGCAGCATTCTAGTAGTATAATTTGGCAAATAAAAATGGTCTGGTGTGTGAAGATCTTTGAAATTTCAGTTACATGGGAGTAAGCGATCCTGGATTTTCTGTGCTTTCTTTGAGTTAGAGGGTTTGAAGTACTTTGATTAAAAAATCATTCCCCTACAATGCGCTGTTTTGTCTAATTGGATGTTATAAGCAAACTGGAGAGTTTTAGTGGTATATAGATATGCAGCACTTTGGATTTTAAAAGGAAACCATGCTCTGAAAAAGATGTGCTGTGCTTGCTGCCTGCCACCTGTCAGCTGCTCCTTTTAAAAATGTCCCTTTTCCTGGGCTTGCTTGATAGATGCATAGACCCAGAAAGATACTCATTTGAATAAAGAAGACATTAAAGAGGTTTGAAGAGTATACAAAGATCTTGTTGCAATCTCCCTAACTCAAATGCATATTTTACTTTGACTTGTTGGAATTACCTCCGAACCTAGGAAAAAATGAAACCTTTTCAAAGAGGCGCCAGAAGTGAATATACCCATGACTCTTATGCAAACATAACCCTTGTGTTTGCTTTTAGATGAAACATTAAAGTTGTTAAATGAACTGACAAACAGAAGATCTCTTCAAGTGCCAAATATATACTATCACTTGCCTCATTTGTTGAAAAATGAAGGAAGCCTTCGTCCTTCTGTACATGTTGGCTTCGGACGAACAGGAGGTAAGCTAGCAAAAGCAATACCAGTGATAGCGTGATGCTCTTAAAGATGTACTTAAAACTGTTGTAGCTAAAGTCAGTATGACTTCTGAGAAGCAGAAAAATGAAATTTTATTTTCTTTTTTGTATATCTCTTAGAATTCAAATTGAATTAATTTTTTAAAAAGTTTGTTTTCAACCTTTTTGCTTATTGTTTTATACAGATCCTACTGTTTTGATGCTAAGGTATAAGAAAAACAATGGATTTGAAACAGCATGTATTTGCCTTAATTAAAAAATAACAATGCATGAAATTTTGAAATCATATTTTTGCAAATATGGATGCTGTGCAGCTTTCATAAACCTTTAAAAGTAAAATAAATATTTGGATTAGTTTATCTTTTTTATTTTTCCCAACTATTTCAACAGAATCAGTAGGTTATGTCATATTTATCCTGATCATCTTCTTATTCA